>NW_022982535.1:0-16817 GCF_902652985.1 Pecten maximus
TTTTTCCTTTCCCCGGCCCCGAAACTTTTTAAACCCAACCTTTTCACGTACCACGGGGCTTCACTTTAACCCCCAAAAACCCCGGGGGCTTCACTTTTCCCGGGCTTTTTCAACTTTTACCACGGTTCCTTTACCCGGGCCACTTAACCCCCCCCGGGGTTTTCACTTTACCCCCACCCGGGCTTCAATTCCCAGGGTTCCTTTACAAGGGCTTATTCACCTTACCCCAAGGGCTTCATTTACCCCCCAACCCCCCGGCACGTTACCCCGGTTTCCCCTTACCGCGGGTTTACTTCCCCGGGGCTTCACGAACAGGGCTTCACTTCCCCAGGTTTAAAGCGGCTTACTTACCACGGGCTTCACTTTACCGGGCTTCCCCCCGTTAACAAAGGGCTTCACTACCACGGTTTCATTTAACGGGGTTTCCGTTACCAGGGTTTTCGTTACCAGGGGTTTCCTTCCAGGGCTTCACGAAAAACGGGCTTCACTTTCCCCCGGGCTTCACTTTACCACGGGTTTAAATTACCAGGGCTTACGCCCAACTTCACAAAAGGGCTTACTTACCACGACTTCAGTTAACAGGGCTTCACTACCACGGTTCCTTTACCAGGGGTTCACGTTAAAACAAGGGCTTCACTTTCCCCGGGGTTCACTTCCCAAGGGTTCATTTTACCCGGGGGCTTCACTTTACCACGGGCTTCACATTCCCGGGCTTCACGTTAACAAGGGTTCACTTACCAGGATTCACTTTACCACGAACTTCGTTACCGGGGGGTTCACGTTAACCGGGTTTCATTTTACCACGGGTTTCACGGACCAGGGGTTTAACGTTACCATATTTATTTCACTTCAGTTAAAAATTTGTTTACAGAACCTTTCCCCGGGCTTATTTTCCCTGACTTAACGTTAAAGGGGTCACATTAGCGGGGCCCCAATAACAGGGTTTACAAAGGGGTATTTTTAAAACGCACCCCTTTTAAAGGAAACCCCCTTTACCCCGGGGTTACTTAACGGGGGTTCACCTTCCGGGGACCCATTTCCACGACCCTCGCCAGGGGGTCACAAACCCTCATTTACCCGGGCTTAGTACCGGGGTTACCCCATATGTTCCTTAATTTAAAATTTTTTTTATTAAGGGGTTCCCATAGTTTATAAAAATTTAAAAAATTTCCCAAATTTAGAGAAAAACAGGGTGCAAATTAAAAAAGATAAATCCCCCAGTTATCAACTCACTTACTTAGACGCAAATTCCCCCCCCCAGTAACCCCTACACAAAATTTACCAAAAAGTACTTGTATACACGAGAAAAGGACATTTTTAAAATTTAAATAAAAATGTCTAAAAAAATTTTAAAGTTTATAAAAAAATTACCAAATTATCTGATTTTGCTAAATCAAAAAAAATTTCCCCATTTTAAAATTTAATTATTTAGCAATATTTTGGAAAAAATACCCTTTTAAAAATTTATCTTTGGGTTTTTTAAAATAATTAAATTTAAAAAGGATAAAAAAAACCCTTTCAAAAGGGGGTTTTAATAGACAAAATTTTTTGGGATTGGATTTGTTTTTCCTTTTCAATTTATACATGTTTTCTTGAAATACTTTCTTAAAAAACAAAAGGTTTTCTAAATTTTTTTTCGGTCAATCATAAATTTATAAAAAACCCCTTTTGGGGTTTTCTAAATTTTCAAACATTTGTAATTCTAATTTGTTTTCAATAATTTAAAGTTTTTTTTAATTTTTTCCAAAACCCCCAATACTTAAATCAAATTTAATTTCAAATAAAAAACCTTGTCATACATGTTTTTTCCCCAAAAACACCGACATATTTTTTTTTTTTTTTTTTCTTTTTTTTTTTTTTTAAAAAAACAAAGAAGCGTGTATGCACTCTCTCAACTTCTACAGCTCTGTGAAAACCCCATATTTCACTTGCATACCCTAATACACTACTTACATATGTGTCAAAAACTGAACATAAAGTTTCAACATTAAAGTTATGATTTTTCATCTTATTTAATAATGAAAAATATGATTTTCTTCCCTTTTCTGCCGCATGTTGCTGTGTTTTGTTGAATTTGCCGTTAAAATTAAAAAGCATACCCAAATAATTAAACTCATTTACAGCTTCAATTTCAATGTTATTATAAAACCATTTTTCATCTTCTCTTACCCGTCCACCATTTCTAAAAATCAATATTTTCGTTTTATTTACATTAAGTGTAAGTTTCCATTTGTTGTTGTACAGGAGCAGTGCATTTAACATAGATTGCAAATCACCTGGTGATTCTGCTAATAAAACCGAGTCATCCGCGTACATAAGCAAAAATATTGTAATCAAACCTATTTCAACAGATGGACTGTT
Source organism: Pecten maximus (assembly GCF_902652985.1). Classification (NCBI taxonomy): domain Eukaryota; kingdom Metazoa; phylum Mollusca; class Bivalvia; order Pectinida; family Pectinidae; genus Pecten; species Pecten maximus. The sequence continues at coordinate 2,362 of NW_022982535.1, forward strand.
TTCAGTAATAAAATTCATTTCACAATCATTGACAAAAAGACTATATAAAATCGGCGAGAGGACTTCCCCTTGAAAGAAACCGATTTGGTTATTGAAATAATCTGAAATATGACCATTGTACTTAACACATGATTTTACATTATCGTACAAAGATTTTATAATCTTTAATAATTTCCCCTGGACTCCCTGCTTTACAAGTTTACACCAAAGACTACTTCTGTCAATAAGATCAAATGCTTTTTTGTAGTCTACAAAACAGCAATACAATCTCTTTTTATTTTTTAATGTTTTGTTAACCAGAGATTGGAGCGCAAATATTGCGTCGACAGTTGAACTACCCTCTTTAAAACCAAATTGGGCATCAGAAATAACGTTATTGTCTTTATCCCATTTTAAAAGTCTTCTATTCAGGACCGATGTAAATAGTTTCCCCATACAGCTAACCAGGGTTATGCCTCTATAATTTCCTGTGTCGTTAACATCCCCCTTTTTATGAATCGGTACTATACAACCACGTGACCAAATTTCCGGGAAATAACCAAATTCAAATAAACTAGAGTATAATTTCGTAATACACGGAAGCATAATTTCCTCAAATTCTAAAAATAACTCATTAAAGATACAATCTTCGCTACAACTTTTATCTCTTTTTAGATTTCGAATGGCGATATGTACCTCATCTTCAGTAAATGGTTGATCTAGTTCTTCAAACACAGCGAAATCTGTGTTTTCATTTGACATATCTAGAGGAATATTGTCTAAAATAGAATTACTGTCTCCGCCCAAGTTTTTGAAGTGTTCTACGAATTCCTCCATATTAATATTAGAATTTGAGGCGTTATTTCGACGTTTTGAGAAATATTTGTAAAATTGTTTGGGGTTAGACTTTCTGAGAAACTCAACCATATTACCTTCTTGACGCATATATTGCCTTTTTAATCTAAATTCTAATTTTTTGTACGCAGCCTTTTTTCTTATGAGAATAGTGTGATTTGAAACAGACTTGCATATATTATAGTCAAATAAGGCCTTTTTATATTCCCCGTATTTTCTTTTACACTCTTCTGAAAACCATGGTTTGTCCTCTGTCTTTGTTTTCGCCTTATTTGATGCACTAAATTTCGATTGATAGTTCGAAGTTTTAATATCACAATTAGGTAATACTATATCATTTACAATGCCACAAAAGTTGGCTATACATACATCAACATCTTCCTTAGTATTAAAAGGCATACCACAGGTATTCATAAGTACTTCCGCCATTTCGTTAAGACCATTAGATATATTATCAACATTATCTCCATTCCATCGGACATTTGGTAGAGTACTACCTGTACATGATTTATCATCATGGTTTACATTTTCATTTAAATAACTACATTCAAGAGTAAAAGACAATGGTGAATGATCAGACAGAGTATTAAACTCGCCGGAAGAAAAATGTCGAACACGTGACATATATTCACAGTCCACAAGCAGATAATCAATTAGGCTTGTGCCATTTGTGCTATAAAAAGTAAAACTCCCTTGCTTATCATCTGCATGACGCCCGTTTACAATACGTATGCTGGTAGATTTACATACGGATAATAATTTTCTTCCATAAGTGTTTACGTTTTTGTCCATGTTCGTACGTTTAGAAGTAGTTGAATCGTTATTATAGTTAAAAACATTATTGATATCTGACCTGTTAAGACCATCATTTGCAATAAAATCGTCCCTAGTTCCTGTTCTAGCATTAAGGTCACCGGTAACATAGATGTTTCCGTTCGTTTTATAACGGATAATAGAATCTTCAAGATTTTGAAAAATATCGATATCACGATTATGATAAAACACACTATTTTCCGGTGGAAAGTAACAAAAACATAGAAATAAAGGTTCTAATAAATTACATGTACTAACTTCTACCCAGTATATACACTCATATATATTTTCAACAAGCCGAACATAATTGGCGCAATTACTTTTATAAAAAATCACTATACCGCCTCCTTTCCCAGTATTTCTTGGGAAAACGTATGTACAATACCCAGGTAAATCTACTTCATCTGTGTTGGAGATCCAACATTCTGAGAGAAATATAATGTCATGCTTATTAACAATTTCTAAAAAGTCAGGGTCATTGAGCTTGTTGACAAGTCCTTTGCCTATGTTCCACGATAGGATTGACAGATTACCCTCCTCACTGTCCTACCTGTCGTTCAGCCGAGAATCACGCGGAATAGCGTTGGAATCCCAAGTTCGCTGTGAACCTCTGGTGTTGGGTGGCTGATTGTAATGGTTGGGAGCACCGGTCGGCCTCGTTCTCGCCGTGTTGGTGTTAGAAGCGCGTCCGTTCGAAGCGCGGGACGGAGTCCCATGCGGAACTCTCCGCCGCGGAGCAATGGGAGGCCGCTGCTGACCGCCACCAGAGGTGGGGACGGGCTGCCTGTCCTCTGGGCCTGAAGTTGGTTCTCTTGTCCTTCCGGTGTGTTGATGGGCGCGGTTGGCTGCGTAGCTATCGCCAGCATTCTGACCTTCCTCATACTGGATGCCGTTTATGTAAAGTCGGTCTCTGACCAGCTTCACGGTCTGACCCGCGTTCTTGTGGCTTCGGAGGACCGGATACAGCTTCTTTCGTCTCTCTTCTATTTCCACGGGATACTGCTCGTGTATGCCAAACGGGGTCCCTTTTAGATGAAATGATCTGCCCTTGACCAACTGGAGATCTTGGTGGTATAAAAATCTGGCAACAATCGGCCGGGGCTTACCACGCATGTACCTTCCAAACCGGTGGACATTTCCAAATTCTATTTTGCGTTCTATGCCGAGTTCAATATACACGAAGTCTCTAATGAGAGCTAAGGTGTCCTCAATCCGGGATTCTCCACCTAGTCCAGTGAACACTAGGTTGTACTTCATAGACCTGCACTGTAGGTCTAGTACCGTCTGCTTGGTGTCATCGCGATCTAATCGGAGAGTTTCTAACTGTCTTGAAAGTTCAGTGATGGTTGCTTCATGCTTTTTGACTGCCGCTGTCAAATCACTGTTGTTAACCCACTTGGCGTTGATTTCGTCGTATTTTCCCGATACAAAACTAGCCGTGGTTTCAAATTCACCACATCTCCGCTCAGCGTCCAACACCCGTCTTTCGACTTCACTAACTCGAGTAGATAGATGGGAGAGATGTTCCTCAATCACGTCTAGCTTGTCTAGCTTCTCTATTTTACTGAGAATAAAGTCGAGTTTACGGTTGGTTTCGTCGAAGCGCTGTTCATCAACTTTATCCGTGGCTCTAAATGTCGGTTTCGGAGTGGACGATGGGGGAATGGGTGTGAGCTTGGTAGGGCTGCCGTACAGTACGCCACTGACAGCGTTCAGTATACTACTCATAGTACTTGAAGAATTGTTACTGCTCACGCTTTCATCTCCTTCATCTAAATCCTTCTTCTTCCTTTTTTTGCTTTTACCCATGGTTGTGAAACGGTTATCGCAAGAAATACAATAATAATTCTCCTTTAGAAGTCCACATGAGGCCGATATAAATCCTCAGAGTAGTAGAGTGTCAATGGAGCGTGACGAATTTTCGGTCGTGTTTTGTGCGTGCGTCAATACAGGTGAGCACTCGGGGTCATGGTACAATGCATTCAATAATAGTATAAACACACAACTCACAATACGGTAAACGTTGCAGAAGTTACAAAGTATATCACGGATAAGCAAAACAGCGAGATGCTTACATTGCAGCGACTTGCCTCCGTCCTCGCTCAGGACTTCACATCCGAGTTCATCTTGGAAATGCACAAAAAATGTCAAAAACTACGGAGCTCGCCATACCCGGTCATCATAGGGCGCCGCCATCTTGTTGATTCCAAGGGTGTCACAATCCGACTTTGTTACACCTTCATTTGGAAGGTAAGTATATTAGCTGAGCACGTAATGTATACACCACGTAAGACGCGCTATTGTACCGCTGGGTGTTTTGGGCTGCGGTAGTCAGTAATCTACCCGGCTCAACAATGGACATTTGACAGCTGTAGGTATAGAGATACTTGTGCCTATATTCTAGTAAGAAGCGTGAAATTACAGTCACGGTAAGTTACTATTTATTATTATTCTCTTTTTGAATATAATTGTTATTGTGTTTAGTGAGTACGCTAGTGCACGTGCGTGAGTACTGTTTATTTTACTTGTATGGACGCACTAGGGTTGTTGTATCAATATTTAACGCTTACAAACATGTTTATATATAACATTATTTACTGTAAATGTTTAAATATCAAGTTTAGGGTATAATTTGATATTTTGTAGCTTAACATGAGTGGACACGCTGTCCAGTGGTGAAATGTATGGAAGCCGGGTGGCACCATTGAAATGGAATCCATAGACTGTACTGTTTGACAACCGTGTTATGTACCACAATTAGTACGTGATTATTGTGGGAGGAAGAGAACACAGATACCAGTGTACTCGAGGGTAGCCCGAGTAGAGGCTACAATTTTGGTGTGGAAACTTCATATGGAGACCCGGATGGGTCGTAGGTCGTATCAGGCCTTTGTAGTATCGGACTGACGCCATCAGCGTGGGGAGTACCAGACCCAACGAGGCGATCAGCAGTTCCAGTACTGTATATACATTCATCGAACATTGTGTATGGACAAGGATGTGTTGCTACAAAGACTTTAGGATTTAGTGTTGTTATATACAAATTTATAGATATATATATTTATTAGTAGCTGTGATTCTGTGTGTAAGTACCTGTTGAGTGTATCACGGAAGATAATTGAGTGGACGTAAGCGAGGTTTTGTAAAAGTGACAAATCGTAAAGATAACCATTGTGTATTGATTGTATTTTGCATGTATTCATAGTGTATATTAGAAATTGTAAATATGTACTTACTAGTTTTGTTGTCATTTTGGATACCTGTGTGGCAATCGCTCGGCTAGGTTACAACGGGCTTCACGTTACCACGAACTTCACTTTACCACGGGCTTCACGTTACCACGGGCTTGACTTTACCACGGGCTTTCACGTTACCACGGGCTTCACGTTAACAAGGGCTTCACTTTACCGCGGGCTTCACTTTACCGCGGGCTTCACTTTACCACGGTCTTCACGTTACCACGGGCTTCACGTTACCATAGGCTTCACGTTAACAAGGGCTTCACGTTAACAAGGGCTTCACTTTACAACGAACTTCACTTTCCACTGGGCTTCACTTTACCACTGACTTCACGTTACCACGGGCTCACATTACCACGGGCTTCACGTTAACAAGGGCTTCACTTACCACGGGCTTCACGTTACCGCGGGCTTCACTTTACCACGGGCTTCACGTTACCACGGGCTTCACATTACCACGGGCTTCAAGTTAACAAGGGCTTCACCTTACCACGGACTTCACTTTACCACGAACTTCGTTACCACGGGCTTCACGTTAACACGGGCTTCGTTTTACCACAGGCTTCACGTGACCACGGGCTTCACGTTACCATATGCTTCACTTTACCACGGGCTTCACGTTACCACGGGCTTCACGTTACCACGGGCTTCACGTTACCATAGGCTTCACTTTACCACGGGCTTCACGTTACCACGGGCTTCACGTTAACAAGTGCTTCACTTTACAACGAACTTCACTTTACCACGGGCTTCACTTTACCACTGACTTCACGTAAGCACGGGTGTCACAATCCGACTTTGTTACACCTTCATATGGAAGGTAAGTATATTAGCTGAGCACGTAATGTATACACCACGTAAGACGCGCTATTGTACGGCTGGGTGTTTTGGGCTGCGGTAGTCAGTAATCTACCCGGCTCAACAATGGACATTTGACAGCTGTAGGTATAGAGATACTTGTGCCTATATTCTAGTAAGAAGCGTGAAATTACAGTCACGGTAAGTTACTATTTATTATTATTCTCTTTTTGAATATAATTGTTATTGTGTTTAGTGAGTACGCTAGTGCACGTGCGTGAGTACTGTTTATTTTACTTGTATGGACGCACTAGGGTTGTTGTATCAATATTTAACGCTTACAAACATGTTTATATATAACATTATTTACTGTAAATGTTTAAATATCAAGTTTAGGGTATAATTTGATATTTTGTAGCTTAACATGAGTGGACACGCTGTCCAGTGGTGAAATGTATGGAAGCCGGGTGGCACCATTGAAATGGAATCCATAGACTGTACTGTTTGACAACCGTGTTATGTACCACAATTAGTACGTGATTATTGTGGGAGGAAGAGAACACAGATACCAGTGTACTCGAGGGTAGCCCGAGTAGAGGCTACAATTTTGGTGTGGAAACATCATATGGAGACCCGGATGGGTCGTAGGTCGTATCAGGCCTTTGTAGTATCGGACTGACGCCATCAGCGTGGGGAGTACCAGACCCAACGAGGCGATCAGCAGTTCCAGTACTGTATATACATTCATCGAACATTGTGTATGGACAAGGATGTGTTGCTACAAAGACTTTAGGATTTAGTGTTGTTATATACAAATTTATAGATATATATATTTATTAGTAGCTGTGATTCTGTGTGTAAGTACCTGTTGAGTGTATCACGGAAGATAATTGAGTGGACGTAAGCGAGGTTTTGTAAAAGTGACAAATCGTAAAGATAACCATTGTGTATTGATTGTATTTTGCATGTATTCATAGTGTATATTAGAAATTGTAAATATGTACTTACTAGTTTTGTTGTCATTTTGGATACCTGTGTGGCAATCGCTCGGCTAGGTTACAACGGGCTTCACGTTACCACGAACTTCACTTTACCACGGGCTTCACGTTACCACGGGCTTGACTTTACAACGGGCTTCACGTTACCACGGGCTTCACGTTAACAAATGCTTCACGTTGCTATAGGCTTCATTTTACCACAGGCTTCACTTTACCACGGGCTTCTCGTAAGCATGGGCCTCACGTTAACAAGGGCTTCACGTTACCGCGGGCTTTACTTTACCACGGGCTTTACTTTACCACGAACTTCACTTTACCAGGGACTTCACGTTCCCACGGGCTTCACGTTCCCACGGGCTTCACGTTCCCACGGGCTTCACGTTACCATAGGCTTCACTTTACCACGGGCTTCACGTTAACAAGTGCTTCACTTTACAACGAACTTCACTTCACCACGGGCTTCACTTTACCACTGACTTCACGTTACCACGGGCTTCACATTACCACGGGCTTCACATTACCACGGGCTTCACGTTAACAAGGCTTTCACTTACCACGGGCTTCACGTTACCGCGGGCTTCACTTTACCACGGGCTTCACGTTACCACGGGCTTCACATTACCACGGGCTTCACGTTAACAAGGGCTTCACCTTACCACGGACTTCACTTTACCACGAACTTCGTTACCACGGGCTTCACGTTAACACGGGCTTCACTTTACCACGGGCTTCACGTTACCATATGCTTCACTTTACCACGAGCTTCACGTTACCACGGGCTTCACGTTACCATATGCTTCACATTACCACGGGCTTCACGTTACCACGGGCTTCACGTTACCATAGGCTTCACTTTACCACGGGCTTCACGTTACCACTGGCTTCACCTTACCACGGACTTCACTTTACCACGAACTTCGTTACCACGGGCTTCACGTTAACACGGGCTTCATGTTACCATAGGCTTCACTTTACCACGGGCTTCACGTTAACAAGTGCTTCACTTTACAACGAACTTCACTTCACCACGGGCTTCACTTTACCACTGACTTCACGTTACCACGGGCTTCACATTACCACGGGCTTCACGTTAACAAGGCTTTCACTTGCCACGGGCTTCACGTTACCGCGGGCTTCACTTTACCACGGGCTTCACGTTACCACGGGCTTCACGTTACCACGGGCTTCACATTACCACGGGCTTCACGTTAACAAGGGCTTCACCTTACCACGGACTTCACTTTACCACGAACTTCGTTACCACGGGCTTCACGTTAACACGGGCTTCACTTTACCACGGGCTTCACGTGACCACGGGCTTCACGTTACCATATGCTTCACTTTACCACGGGCTTCACGTTACCACGGGCTTCACGTTACCATAGGCTTCACTTTACCACGGGCTTCACGTTACCACGGGCTTCACGTTACCACGGGCTTCACGTTACCGCGGGCTTCACGTTACCATATATAGGCTTCACTTTACCACGGGCTTCACGTTAACAACGGCTTCACTTTAACACGGGCTTCACGTTACCACGGGCTTCACGTTACCATAGGCTTCACTTTACCACGGGCTTCACGTTACCACGGGCTTCACGTTACCACGGGCTTCACTTTACCACGGGCTTCACGTTACCACGGGCTTCACGTTACCACGGGCTTCACGTTACCGCGGGCTTCACGTTACCACGGGCTTCACGTTACCACGGGCTTCACGTTAACAAGTGCTTCACTTTACAACGAACTTCACTTTACCACGGGCTTCACTTTACCACTGACTTCACGTAAGCACGGGTGTCACAATCCGACTTTGTTACACCTTCATATGGAAGGTAAGTATATTAGCTGAGCACGTAATGTATACACCACGTAAGACGCGCTATTGTACGGCTGGGTGTTTTGGGCTGCGGTAGTCAGTAATCTACCCGGCTCAACAATGGACATTTGACAGCTGTAGGTATAGAGATACTTGTGCCTATATTCTAGTAAGAAGCGTGAAATTACAGTCACGGTAAGTTACTATTTATTATTATTCTCTTTTTGAATATAATTGTTATTGTGTTTAGTGAGTACGCTAGTGCACGTGCGTGAGTACTGTTTATTTTACTTGTATGGACGCACTAGGGTTGTTGTATCAATATTTAACGCTTACAAACATGTTTATATATAACATTATTTACTGTAGACTTCCGGTGACGTCACCACGTGCAATGGACGTTTTCCAAAAACGAGCGCAGTAACTTTTCTCTGAAAACACAATTTTAGACATACCCATCGAACTTTTGTCGGATGTTATAGGGGATTCTTGCATTGGAGATCACTTAGCGAGTCATGGGGGTGAGTGTCACAACATGGAGAGTCAGAATTGGAACATTTTGTGGGGGTGAACGCAATTCTAAATGTACCGCCAATGGCGCCATTGGAGGCTTCACTGTGAGTTCGCCCAGCCCAAGACTAGTGATACTGACAGCTCTACTGCTGGTGACGTTTGGATGTATTGAGACTAATCCTGGCCCAGCTCCAGGTGCAAAAAATACGAACGACAACATGAGACAAACTAGATTAGCTTCTTTCACAGAAAAACAAGACAAGGGAAATAACTCCGATGAGTCTGAAGTGATGAGAACTCTTCTTGATATGAAAGCAGAAATGGTCAGCTTCATGGCGGAGATTCGTGATGGATTGTTCGAGGTACGGGACAAAATAGAAAAGGTAGAGCGGAAACTGGACGAAAGAATAGACAATTTAGAGCTAGAGACAAACGAACTTAACACTGAAGTAAATAATATTGCCCAAAAAACATATGAACTCGAAAAAGAAACCAAAAGACGCAATATTATGGTGTTTGGTGTTCCTGAAAAAGACGGGTTTGAAACATTCGAAGAAACGAAACAGAAGGTAAAAACATTGTTTGCTGATAAAATGGATCTCTGTGAAAGTGTTGTTGAGGGACTAGAGTTTGACCACGTGCAACGTGTTGGTCGTAAAGCAAGTAGACCCCGACCCATTCGTGTTCAATTTCTCAAATTCTCCGACAAACTCACGATCCTAAAAGCAAAAACGAAACTGGATAAAAATGGTCAGATTAGAATTAATGAAGATTTCCCATTCCAAGTAAAGGAGGAGAGGAGGAAGTTGAGCCCGTTCTTTGCAGAAGCCAGAGAGAAAGGATCTAAAGTAGCAATGCGCTATGACAAGCTATTGATTGATGGGAAACTATACAGGTACAGCAGGGATTCGGACAACATTGTGCCAGTACAACGGTCAAATGTGCAGGATAAATAGCGGGGAGGCCAAGGTCCACAGTGTGTAAATAGTGCAGTACCAGCTACTTTTAACTCGGATAAAAACTGTTTGAAATGTATTGTGTGGAATATTGAAGGTTTATTATATAAACTCAAACATCATTTTCATGAATTAAATGAAGTGGTAAAAGATACAGATATCTTTGCATTCACTGAAACATTTCAAAAGAAACCTAAGGAACTTAACAATGCCTTTAAGGGGTGTATTGCTTTTGAAAATATGAGACAACTTAATCTGAATAAAGCATCTGGAGGTGTGGCTGTATTTATCAAATCCGAACTTGAACGATTTGTGACGCAAATAAAGCCTGAGAAATATGATGAAATGATATGGTTAAAGATCGACTTAAACAGAACTGGTGCAACTTCGAACATTATTATTGGGTTTGTTTATTTACCACCTGAAGGTTCAGTGTTCTATTATGATAAACAAAGTGATAGTGGTATAACAATGCTTGAAACTGCCATTAACGATATGAAGAGTGAATTTAGTGGTTATGATGTTGTAGTAGCTGGTGACTTAAATGCCAGATCAGGTACCCTAAGAGACTTTATTATTGATGATGATACAGACTATATTCCTGGTCTAGAGTATGCATATACAGACACACAAAATGTGCGTACAATCCGTAACAATACTGACTCACATCTAAATAACTTTGGGTATGAACTAGTTGAAATGTGTGCTGTACATAATATGTTGATCGCAAATGGGAGAATCCCTCCTGACAACGAAGGAAATCTTACATATATCAGTGGCACGAGTGGTAGTCAGATAGATTATGTGCTTGCGGATGGGTCATTGTTTAGGCATATTGAAAAATTAGATGTATTGTCTTGTGACATTTCTAAGCACTTCCCTGTATGTTTTGAGATAAAAATTGCAGACAGTCCTCTAGATAATGACCCATCTACAGACACTGGTAGTACTGTATACAACAAATTTAAGTGGAAACCTGAAAATTCAGTTACCTTCTCATTAGAAGTAAATAGCGATGAATTTAAAGAGAGGTTTAACAGTGTATTGCTAGGCAATGATACAGATGTAGATACCCTGACTTGTGAAATCACCGAATTACTTTGGGATGTGGGTACTAAAGCCAAAATGAAATGTTCGAAGGTTAAGCCTACTGTCCGAAATGCCTTGTGGTTCGACAAAGAGTGTGAGGAATTAAAACATAGAAAGTGTACACTTTTAAATGACTTTCGAAAGACTAATAGTCCGGAATTTCTTGAAAAGTACATCAATGCCAAAAAATCATATCAATCTATGTGCCAGAGTAAACGCAAAGACTACAATGCAACACTTGAAAGTGAGCTTATAACATCTGCAAGTAACAAAAACTCTTGTGTTTTCTGGAATAAAATAAAGTGTATTCTCAAACGAGGGAACTTTGTCACTAACAATATCAACCCAAGTGATTGGAGAAATTATTTTAAAGATCTTCTGAATCCAGTAGGTCAATCTGTTGAAGATGAATTCACCACGAATGTGTCAGACTTTCTATGTGAGCATAATCAACACTGTGAGACGTGTGTTGCCTCCAACTTAAATTCACCACTTAATGACAATATAACGGATGGTGAAGTAACGGCCGCAGTCAGAAGTCTGAAAAACAGTAAATCACCCGGTGAGGATGCCATTCCTGGAGAATTCTACAAAAGAACTCTACATATAGGTATGAGCAAATTACTCTGTAAACTTTTCAATCTTATCCTTAGTAATGGCAAAGTCCCAAAAGCTTGGTACACAGGTATCATTATTCCGTTATTTAAAAAAGGCGATGTCAATAACACTGGCAACTACAGAGGAATATCATTATTATCAGTGATGAGTAAAATATTTACAAAAATTGTATGTGCACGTCTAACTAACTGGACAGCAAGGAACAATATTCTACCGGAAGAGCAGGCCGGTTTCCGCAAAGGTTACTCAACAGTGGACCAAATATTCAATCTACAATCTTTAGTACAGAAATACCTTTCTAAAAAAGGAAATAAGTTTTATTGTGCATTTGTAGATTTTGCCAAAGCATTTGACTGTGTCGACCAAAATAAATTATTCTATGCAATGATACACAACAATCTACATGGACGGATATTATCTGTGCTACATGACATGTACTCGAATGTTAAGGCTGAAGTTAAACTGTCTGACGGCTCGTTATCACATCCATTTGATTGTAGTTCTGGAGTGAGGCAAGGATGTATTTTAAGTCCACTACTATTTGCCATTTATATTAACGAACTTTCACACATGCTAAATGAGGAATTTGAGTATCGTACAGGGATCTGTGTATCAGATGTGTTCCGAAACTTAACCCACCTGCTATTCGCAGATGACTTAGTACTGATAAGTGATACGGTTATTGGTCTACAGAGAAAACTTGACATTCTGGCAAAATACTGCAAGAAGTGGAATATGAAGGTCAACTTGGATAAAACCAATGTGATTGTGTTTAAAAATGGTGGACATCTCTCAGCATCTGAAAAGTGGTTTTATAATGGTAACACCATCACAAATGTTAGTTACTATAAATATCTAGGGCTTCTCTTCTCGTGTCGTCTGAAATGGAGTAAAGCATGTAAAACGCTTGCCCAACAAGCTTCCAAGGCATTAAATATGGTAAAAAGTTGTCTCGTGAAACTTGGTAGAAGAGATCCCAAGGTGGCATTCAAACTATTTGATTCCATGATTTCTCCGATCCTATTCTATGGAGCTGAAATATGGGGAACTGAATACCAAAAGGACATAGAAGCTGTCCATCAAAGATTCTGTAAATGGATCCTATGTACTGGTATCAACACCAATAATAATATAGCCATTGGAGAGTGTGGACGTCACGAGTTGTGTGTGAAGTACATGTGTAAACCTATTAAGTACTTATTGCGTCTATTCAAAATGGACCAAAATCGTCTCCCTAAACAATGTTATATGATGCTCCACAACCTGGATCAACATGGGAAAACTACATGGTGCACCAAAATCAAACACCTCCTTTTTAGCAATGGTTTTGGATTAGTGTGGCAATTCCAATATGTAGGTGATGTCAAGACATTTATGGAGTTGTTCAGGCGTCGACTCTGTGACATCAATTTACAAAAATGGTCAGAATACATTCATAACTCGTCAAAGTGTGATTTTTACTGCAAAATCAAACCATATATTATGACAGAGCAATATTTAAGTAACATGTCGTTCACCTTAAGGTATGCCCTTGCCAATCTTCGCTGCTCCACACACAGACTAGAAATCGATCTAGGTAGGAAAATAGGCATTCCACGTGAGGAGAGGCTGTGCAAAATCTGTAATTCTAAGGAGGTGGAGGATGAACTTCATTTTATGTTGAAGTGCCCAATACTGAGGGATATACGAGTTGCATTCATTCCCCGTTGGTGCTATGTAAACCCTTCCCTAGGTAACTTGGTGAAATTACTCGGGTCAGATGATAACTTTATATTGAGAAATGTTGCAATCTTTATTAAGAAGGCAAATGATGTAAAATATGAAATATTAACCATGACATAATAGTCCTCAGACATTATGCCAGTAAAATAACTAATTCTGGAATTACTCATGATCAATTAAAACAAACATTTAACTTAATATGACATTTTAAGAGACAGAAGTCAATATCCATTTGTGAAACCAGAATAGTCTATAGATAGCATGAATTAACTGAAGTACAGTGTAATTCCAAGATGAAATGAAATATTGAGCATTGAAAAATGTAATTATATCATATTACAATTGTATATATATTTTATGTGATGTCAAAAATGTATTGTATATTGAAATGGTACTGTGGGCTGGAGGCCTGTAATGTGCAAATAAAACCATTATTATTATTATTATTATTATTATTATTATTTACTGTAAATGTTTAAATATCAAGTTTAGGGTATAATTTGATATTTTGTAGCTTAACATGAGTGGACACGCTGTCCAGTGGTGAAATGTATGGAAGCCGGGTGGCACCATTGAAATGGAATCCATAGACTGTACTGTTTGACAACCGTGTTATGTACCACAATTAGTACGTGATTATTGTGGGTGGAAGAGAACACAGATACCAGTGTACTCGAGGGTAGCCCGAGTAGAGGCTACAATTTTGGTGTGGAAACTTCATATGGAGACCCGGATGGGTCGTAGGTCGTATCAGGCCTTTGTAGTATCGGACTGACGCCATCAGCGTGGGGAGTACCAGACCCAACGAGGCGATCAGCAGTTCCAGTACTGTATATACATTCATCGAACATTGTGTATGGACAAGGATGTGTTGCTACAAAGACTTTAGGATTTAGTGTTGTTATATACAAATTTATAGATATATATATTTATTAGTAGCTGTGATTCTGTGTGTAAGTACCTGTTGAGTGTATCACGGAAGATAATTGAGTGGACGTAAGCGAGGTTTTGTAAAAGTGACAAATCGTAATAACCGTGATATGATTTGATATGTGAT
>NW_022982536.1:0-16713 GCF_902652985.1 Pecten maximus
ATATCAATATTACAGACGATATATCAATATTACAGACGATATATCAATATTACAGACGATATATCAATATTACAGACGATATATTAATATTATAGACGATATATCAATATTACAGACGATATATCAATATTATAGACGATATATCAATATTACAGACGATATATCAATATTACAGACGATATATCAATTACAGATATTACAGACGATAATCAATATTACAGACGATATATCAATATTACAGATATACAGACGATATATCAATATTACAGACGATATATCAATATTATAGATATACAGACGATATATCAATATTACAGACGATATATCAATATTACAGATATACAGACGATATATCAATAATTACAGACGATATATCAATATTACAGACGATATATCAATAGTACAGATATACCAGACGATATATCAATATACAGACGATATCTCAATATTACAGATATACAGACGATATACAATATTACAGACGATATAATCAATATTACAGACGATATACTCAATATTAAAGATATATCAATATTCAAATTTCAGACGATAATCAAATACAGACGATATATCAATATTACAACGATATTTAATATAAATAAATATCAGACGATATATCAATATTACAGATAAAACATATACAGACGATATATCAATAAAGATATACAATATTAATATAAGACATATATCAATTACAGACGTATATCAATTAATTACAGACGATATAATATTAAGACGATATTCAATATTAAAATAAACGATATACCAATATTACAGAAGAGAGTATCAATATTACAGACGATATATCAATTAGATATACAACGAAAATAATTACACGATATAAATATTACAGACGAATTCAATATATTAAAAGACGATATATCAAATTAAGCAACATATTATTACGATATACAGAAACGATATATAATATATACAGACATATCAATATTACAAACGACATATCAATATTAAATATACAGACTTTAACATTGGACGATATTAATATTTCAGACGAATATCAATTCACCTATAATACATATTACAGATATACAGACGATATATCATATTAAGAGAGATATCATATTACGAAATACAGACATATTACAATAAATATAAAATATCAATATCTACAGACATAAATATTACAGATATACAGACGATATATCAATATTACAGAAGATATATAAATATTACAGACGATATATCAATATTACAGACGATATAATTTAAGTATACACGACTATATCAATATTACAGATATAAATATCAATATAACGATATCTAATTACAGACGATATATAAAATATACAGACGAATATATTAATACGATATATCAATATTACGACGAATATCAATATAATACATATTACAAATATAATATACAGAGATATAATATTACAGATATCAATATAAAGATATAATCAAATACATAAATATTACAGATATACTGACGATAGATCATATACAGACGATATACAATATTACAACGATATACAATATTAAGACGATATATCAATTTAAATACAGACGATATCCAATATTACAGACGATAATCAATATTAGACGATATATCAATTAATACGAATATCAATATTAAGATATACAAATATCAATATTACAGATATACAGAAGATATATCAATATTATAGATTACAGACGATATATCAATATTACAGACGATATATCAATATTACAGATATACAGACGATATATCAATATTACAGACGATATATCAATATACAGACGATATATCAATATTACAGACGATATATCAATATTACAGACGATATATCAATATTACAGACGATATATCAATATTACAGACGAATATACAATATTACACGATACAAATACAAATATATATTATATACGAATTAATATACAGACGATATACAAATCATATACGAAATCAATATTACAACGATATATCAATATTACGAATATATCAATATCAAACGATAATCAATATTACAGACGATATACAATTAATACAATATAAGACATATCAATATTACAGACGATAATCAATATTACACGAATATCATATACAATATCAAATATTACATATACAACGAAACAATATTACAAGAATATAATATTACAGATATACCGACGATATACCAATATTACAGACGATATATCAATATTACAGACGATATATTAATATTATAGACGATATATCAATATTACAGACGATATATCAATATTAAGACTATTATCAAATTAGAATACGAGACATATCAATTACAGACATAATCAATATTAAGACGATATATCAATATTACGATATATAAATATACAGAATATATTATCAGATATACGACGATAATAATATAAAGAGTACATATTACAGATATACAGACGATATACAATATTAAATAAATATACAATAACAGAGATATATATATACAGAACGATATATCAAATTACAGAAGATATACAATTTACAGATATCAATATACAATTTTCATAGAATATATACAATATAAATATTACGAAATTATATAAATACGAAGATATATAATTACGCATATAGATATATCATATTAGATTATATCAATAAGAATTAAATATAAGAATAAATCGATATACAATTTTTACAGACGATATATCAATATACAGACGATATATCAATATTAAGATTACAGCGATTATCATATTTAAAAATAAAGAATATAATATTAAGACGATATATCAAATAGAAACGATATATAATATTAAGACGATATATATATACAATTAATCGATATACAATATTAAACGATATAATATAACAGATATACGACGAATTCAATATTACAGATAATCAATATTACAGATATACAGACGATATATCAATATTACCGACGATATATCAATATTATAGATATACAGACGTTATATCAATATTACGACGATATATCAATATTACAGACGATATATCAATATTACAGACGATATATCCAATATTACAAAATATAAAATATACATTACAGAATAAATAATATAATTAAGACGATATAGTCAATTTTCAACGATATATCAATATTACAGATATAAAATATTACAGAGAATTCATATAGAAACGATATATTCAATATTACAGATAAACAAAATAAATTACAGACGATATATCAATATTAAGAAAATATATCAATATTAAACGAGATATATATTACAGAGATTATAATATTAAGACGATATATCAATATTACAGACGATATATATATTAAGAATAATATTAATAACAGAGATTCAATATTACAAGATATAAAATAGAATACAATATTACATATAGACATACATATATTACAGAGAAAATTCAATTTACAGACGTATATCAATATAAAGAATAATCAATATACATATACAATATAAACGTATATCAATATTAAAAAATTATAAATATCACGTATATCAAAATTAAAGATATTCAAATATTTTAATATACAGACGATATATCAATATTACAGACGATATATCAATATTACAGATAAACGAAATAAATTACGAGATATAAATATTTCAATTTCAGAAATACAATTATCAAGATATACAATTACAAATATATAATTACAGATAAACAATATTTCGATATACAGAATTATATAAAATATAGAAACAATACAAATTAAAAACCCATATATCAAATTTCGACGATAACAATATTAAAGATAAATTAAAAATAAACATAACGAGAAAATAACAAGAATATCAATTAAAGATATATCAATATACAGACGATATATCAATTAAGAATAAAATATAATATATAAATAAAATAATATTAAATATAAAAATTTAAAGATATAAAATCAAGACGATATATCAATTATATAGAATATTAATATAAAAGACGATATATCAAGTACGAAATACAAATATAAAATTACAGACAATACAATATTTAAGTATACCAATATTAAATATATTAAATACAATATAAATACAGATATTAAATATACAGAGATATAATATTAAAGATATAAACAAAATATCAATATTAAGAATTACATATACAAATATACTCAATATAAACGATTAAATATTAAAAATATATAATATACAAAAATCAAATTACAGAATATACAAAAAATTACCAAATTTAGAATATATCAATATTAGAAGATATATAAAGATAAACATAATATATAAATTAAACGAATATAATTTACAAAAAAAATTTAAATAAGACGATATATCAATTTACAGAGATAATCATATTAAATAAGAAAATAATTAACGATATATCAATATTACAATATACAGACGATATTCAATATTACAAACCAATATTAAGATTACAAATATAATATTACGAACGATATAAATATACAGACGATATATCATATTAAAAAACATATAAGATTAGATAAGATACAATAAGAATAATATAAATGAAGACGATATATCAATTTAAGAAACTATATAAAAATAGAAATATAATATAATTAAAATATCAATATTACAGAGATAATATATAACAATATACAGACGATATATCAATATTAAAGGAGATATATCAATATTACAAACATAATCAAATTACGACGATATATCATATTAAGATATAAGACGATATAAATATTACAACGAAATCACAATATAAACGATTATCAATATAAATACAGAGATATATATATTAAGACGATAAAATACAGAGATATTCAATATTAAATAACAGAAACCAAATATCGATATTCAATTACAGAGATTAATATTAGAAATAATATTAAGAAAAATATTACAGAAAAAATATTATAATATACCGACGATATCAATATTACAGACGATAATATATCAATAGACAGAGAATTTCAATATTACAGAATATAAATATTATAAAGACGAATATATATAACGATTAATATTAAGAAGACAAAATATATTAAAATCAATATAAGATATAATATAATAATAATACAGACGAATATATTAAAGAGAATATTTAAAACATATAAAATATATCAAATATTCAAGACTACATATTAATATTAGAGAAAATATAATACAGACGATATAATATAAATAAGAAATCAATATTACAAATAAAATTAAAATTAAAGAATATCAATTTACAGAAATAACAATATTACAAGATTATATATATATTACAGATTACAATAGACGATATCAATATAAGACATATAAATTCTACAAAAACAATTCAAATAAACGATAAAATATTACAATTAATATAAATAAAAAATATAATAACACGATATATCAATAATACATATAAGATATAATGATATCGATATATCATATACAGACGATAACAATATTCAATATAGACGATTACAATATTAAACATACAATATAAAAATACATAAAAATATTCAATATACAGACGATTATCAATATTAAGAATACATAATATTAAAGCATATATAAATTTTAATATATTAAACCGATATATATAAAATTAATATAAGATATATCAATTTTATATAAACGAAAATTAATATTAAAAATATCAATTATAAATGACATAATAAATTACAGAGAATATAAAATAAGACGATAATTATATATAAAAATATCAATATTACCGACGATATACAATATTACAATAACAGATATATACAAATAATAATATTAAAGACATATAAATATATAAAGATATACAAATTTTTATATATAAAATATAAATTACAACGATATATCAATATTACAACGGATATAAAAATTAAAAACCAAACAAAAAAAACCAAAAACAATCAAAATATCAATATTGACATACAGACAACAAAAAACAGTACGATATTAAAAATAAGATATTCAATATTAAGACGATATATCAATTAAAGATTACAATTTACAGACGATATATCAATATTAGACCAAATAATATTAATATTAAGATTAACAGACGTATTCAATATTATAAACACGAATTTAAAATTACGAAACAATATATAAAAATTATCAGATACTGAATATCAAAAAAAATTTTATATTAATATCAGACGATATATTATTACAACGATATATCAATATACAAGGTTATATATTAAATAAAATATATTTAAGACGATATATCAATATTAAACGATATATCAATATTACAGAATAAAAAATAATTAAAAGATATCAAATAAAAATATCAATATACATAATACAAACAAATATAATAATAAATATTCAATATAAAATAATATATTAATATAAAAAAATATATAATACAAATATTAATACATATTAAGTTAATAAATATACAGAAGATATATAATATACAATATACAGACGATATATAATAAACGAATATAATTATAAATAACATATTCAATATTAAACGAAATATTATTAAGAATTACAATATAGAATAATTAAATTTAAACAAATTATAAATTAATATATCAAATAATATCCAAAATTCAATCAACAAAATAAATATTACGATATAAACGATTAAATACAAATTTAAAGAGAATATATAAATATACAACGATATAAAATTACAGAATATTCAGACATAATTAAACAATATCAATTACAATAAAAGAATATATCAAATTAAAACGAATACAATTAGACGATATACAATATTAACGATATAAATATAAAATTTACAGAATATAAATATTCAGATAACAGACATACAAAAATTAAAGAGATATAATATTAATTTTAAATATATCAGATATAAACATAATTATAACGATTAAATTTTTACAGACGAAAAAATATAAAAAATAAAAGAAAACTATTAAGATATGACAGAATATATCAATAAATATCAGATATAATATCAATATAATATTCAAATTACAGACGATATAACAAAAAAAAAAATAAAAATAGAATATTAAAAGAAATTCAATATACAGACGAATATTAAGATTATAGAGATATAAATTTACAAATCAATATTACAACGATATATCAAATTATAGATATACAACGAATATTAAAAATTACAACATATAAAATATAAAATATAAATTAAACAATATTCAAACGATATATCAATATTAATAACAGGGTTATAAATTAAAATAAAAATTAAATATATATAAAATAACAAAAATATCAATTTCAAGATATTCAAATTATCAATATAAATATACAATTGAATTTTAGATATAAAGATATCAAATTAAATATTACAGATATACAATATATAGACGATATAAATTAACAGATATAATATATAATTCAAAGAAAATATTTACAGACGATATAAATAAAGAAGATAATCAAAATTTCAGAAATAATAATATACAGATATACAAGATATCAATATTAAGATACAGACGATATATATAATAATTACCGATATAAATTACAATATAAATATAATTAAAGATAAATATAAACGAATATACAATAAAAGATATTAAAATAAAAATTATCAAAAAACATATAATTAAAATACAGTATATCAAATTTAGAACGATATCAAAATTAATATACAAATTTCAAATATTACAATACGATATTATATTCAAGAATAAAAATATTCAAATTACAGAAATATATCAATATTACGAATATATATATTACTATATAATAACAGATATAATATACGACGATATAAATATAATATTAACGATTACAATATATAAATATACAAAGACGATATAATATAAATAATCAACATATAATATTACAGAATAAATATAAGAATTATATCAATATACAGAATAATATTAAAACAACGATTAATATTACAGATAAGAATATCAATATTAACCCATTATAAGACAGACGATTAAATATTACAGACATATATCAAATTACAGACGATATAAAATTACAAAATAACATATATATTACAACTATACAATATAAGACAATATACAAGGGTAATCAATATAAGATATAATTTAAATATACAAATTATAGATAATAACATACGATATACAGAATAAGAATAAAAATATCATATTAACGATAATAAATAAATAAAATTTACAGAATATCAATATTAAGACATATATCATTATCAATATACAAAATAATATCAATAAATATAACGATATTCCAAATACAAATATTACAGAAAATTAAATATACGAATAATCAATATTAAATACAGATATAAAAATAATATCAAGATTATCAAATATTCCAAATACAAGATAAATATTATAGAAAGAGACAATTAAGACAATATCAATATTACAAAATATCAATATTAAAGAATAATATCAAATAAGATATACAACTATTAAATACACAATATTACGACGATAAAAATATACATATTAACGATATATCAATATTACAGACGATATCAATATTACAGACGGTATATCAATATTACAGACGATATATCAATATTAAGATTATAAAATACAATAATAAGAGATATCAAAGAAATATTTAAAATTTTAAATAAGATAAATTATTAAAAAAATTATATATTACAGATATATCATATAATACACGATATATATATACAGACGATCTATATATTATAGAATATAAAAAGATATACAGAATTAAATCAATATAAAAATATCAATATAACATATTCAATATTACAGACTAATCAAATTAAGTTACAGAAGATAACAATATTACGATATATCAATTAAAGATATTACAAAAAAAATATACAAATAATTACAATTATACAATAAAAATTAATTACAATAAAAAAATATAAAGATTATAAAAGACGATATATCAATATTACAGAGATATAAAAGACGATATATCAAATTACAACATATATATTAAACAGATATCAATATTAAGAGATTAAAAATATTTAAAAAATAATAATACAAGATATATCAATATAAAATATCAAATATAACGATATAATACATCAACTATAATATAATATTACGACGATTATAATAAACATAAAATTATCATATTTAAAAACATATCAATTAATAAAGATATAATATAGACGATATATAATTTTTTCAGAATATACAATATACAACGATATATACATATATACAGACGATATATCAATATTACGATAACGAAATAAAAACAGACAATATATAAATGATATATCATATAACGAATATAGAATATAACAGACGATATAAATAATATAACGAATACATCAAATTCAAAATTATCAATATTCAAATAAATAACAGACATAAATATCAAATACAACGAAACATATCAATTAAAAATTCAATATATGAATTAGAAAAGAACATCATTAACGATATATTAATATAACGATATAATATATACGAATTATCAATATTCAATGAACAATGATTATAATTACCATATATCATAAAAATATATCAATATTAATAATACAAATTAATTAATAGTTAAAATATCAATATTACAGAGATAATCAAATTAATATACAATATTACGATATAAAATAATATAATATTACGATAATCAATTTAAAGACGATATAATATCAAATAAAATAATTAAAATAATCAATATAATCAAAAACGATTATAATATAAATATAAATTAAAATTACAGACGATATATCAATTACAGATATTACATATTAATAAATATCAAATAAAATAAATGAATATTAAATTAAAACAAATAAACAATATTAAAATAAATATTACAAATATAATTAAATATAGAACGATATACAATATTACAAGATTAAACATATTAAATTAACGAATCTCAATATTACAGACGAATATAATTAAAGAGATATCAAAGAAACATATAATAAAATATAACATAAAGATATAATATAGACGATTATAATATTACAGACGATATATAATATAAACGATACAATATAATATACAATATACACATATACCAGACCTATATCAATATTACGAATAACGATATACAATATTACAGAGATATAATAATTACAATATATAAATTACAGATTAATTTCGACTAATAAATATTAACAGACATCATAATCAAATTAAAGACGATAATCAAATTAAACAGACATACCCAAAATTTTCAAAAAATATATATATTACAGATATCAATATTACAGAGATAATAAAATACGATAAGAAAAATATTTAAATATACAGAGATTCAAATTACAGACAATATAATAATAATATCAAATTATTAAATACAGAGATATATAATATTACAGACGAAATAATTTAAAACATATATCCCAAATTTTCAGAATAAGAGATATTAATTATAACAGACGATATATAATACAAACAATCAATATTACAGACGATACAGCAAACCCAAATACAGAAAATCTATATAAATAAAATTCAGACATACAATATTACAAACAAAATAAATACAGATATACAATTAAGATATATACATATTATAGACCATATAATTTAAAAATATCAATACAAATATATCATATCATTACAGACGATATACAATATTACAGACAATATCAAGATCAAAAATACAATATTTAGCCAAAAAAAACAATATACAGACGATATACAATTAAACAATATAAAATTACAGAATATTCAATATTAAATATTCAATATACAATATACAAGAAGACATATATCAATATAACAGATTTCAATATTAAAATATAACCAAAAAATTAATTAACAATATATTACAGAATACCAAAATTACGACATATACATATATTAATTACACAATATAATATACAACTTTATCAATTTACAAAATATATATTAAACACTATAAATTAAATATCAAGATTTAATATAGACGAATTAACAATATATATAAGACTATATACAAAATAAGACAATATATTATATTATAAACCGATAATAATTAAAATATAAATTAGAGATATTCAATAAAATAAACATATATAAGTAATCAAATTATAAAAAAACGATATCAATATTACAAATAATTTTAATCAGACATATATATAATAACGATATAATTACAGACGATATATCAATTCGATTACAACAAAATTCAATATACCTAAAATTTCAATAAATCTATCAGTATACGACATAATACAAAATATTAATAAGAGACACATACATACAATATTCAATAAAGATTAACCACATTAATTACAAATTACAACTATATAATATTACAAATATACAAATAAATATATAATATAAGAGATAATTTAATAACAGATTAAAAAATTTACAGATTATAGACAATATTAAAAATATATATAAAACGACAATATAAATATTACAGAAATTCAATATTAATATTAAAATCAATATACAGAAATACAATATTCAAGAAAATTTAAAAATTAAAAATATAAAAATAATATAAATAAAGACATATATATTAAAACATCAAAATTACAAATACATAAGACAATACATTAAACATATATTATCAAATATACAGACATATTCAAATTACAAATTCCCCTTTACACAAATATAATACACGACAATATATCAATTACATGACTATACATATAAATTACCACGATATATCAATATTACAGATATACAATATACACATATCCAAATTTTCGGGTTCAAATTACAGAATATCTCAAATTTAAATTGATTATCAAATTACATATTCACAAAACATATAAATTTAATTACATTATCAATTACCATTATTATATTTCAACAAAAATTTCTATATCAATTCAACGATTTCAATATTAATATCATATTTTATATACAACGATAATAATATTCAGATTTCCCTTATTTAAAATATACGTTCCCAAAATCATATCCAAAATAACTAAACCACTTTCATATATATCATATATCAATTATTCACATAAAAATATAATTAAATATACAGAATAAATAATAAAATTACAACGAATATAATATTACAGAATTACGATTATAAATATTCAAAAAATACATTAAAACGATATATCAATTTAAAAATTACATTATTAAAATATACAATATCAAAATATTAAAACATATTACATATATAAATACAATATATTAACATTAAATATAAAGATTACAATATAATCAAATTTAAAGATATAACGACATTAATATCCATCAAACATAATTACAACATTATTCAATACAGAGATATATCAATATTACAGACATATCAATTACAAAATTATCATATTAAGAATAATCAATATACATATAAATATTCAGACGAATACAATATTACGATACAATATTAATGAAGATATTCAATAGCCTTTCAAAATACAACGATAAAATTTTTTACCGATATATATACAAATTACAAAAAATAATTTAAAAATTTTACAATATTACAGACGATTATCAATATTCTTAACACTATAACCAAATTACAAAATATATTCAAGACACTATATTAAACAAAAAATACAATTTTACACCAAAATATAAAAAAAAACCCAAAATTCCATTCAGAAATTAAATTTCAAACATTATAAATTACTATTAAACATAACATATACAGATTATAAAAAATATTATATATAGACGATATATCAATATACAGACATTATATATTAATATACAGACGATATATCAATAGTACAGACATTATAATAAACATATATCAATATAGAATTAATTAATCATAAATACGAATATAATATTACAG
Source organism: Pecten maximus (assembly GCF_902652985.1). Taxonomy (NCBI): domain Eukaryota; kingdom Metazoa; phylum Mollusca; class Bivalvia; order Pectinida; family Pectinidae; genus Pecten; species Pecten maximus. The sequence continues at coordinate 12,403 of NW_022982536.1, forward strand.
AATAAAAATATATATATAATAAACGATATAATATTAAATAAAATATTAAGACGAATTAATATACAAAATATCAATATTACTAAAAAATAATAAATACGATATAAAAATTTAAACAAATTATAAAATAGGAAAAACAATATTAAAGAAATATATTTAAGATTACAATTTAAAACGATATAAGATATACGATACTATCAATATTAAAACAATATTTTAATAGACGATATCATATAACTTCAGAAATTAAAATAATTACAGACGTACTTTAATATTACAACGATAATAAAATATATACAATATATCACTATCAAAAAAATATCAATATTAAGGATATATAATATACATATATCAATTACAGACGATATATAATTAAGATTACAGAATATATCAATATTACAGATATACAAATTACCGATATTCAATATTACAGATATATAGACAATAAAATTAAGATATCAATTACGAATAAAATATTACAACGATATATCAAATTACAGAATATAAACGATAATTAATAAAGATATACAAATATCAATATACAACGATAAAAAATATATACAAGAATATATAATATTACAGAGATATATAATAAAATATAAATTATAGAAAATATAAAATATTAAACGATTTCATATTATGATATAATAAGACGATTATCCAATATCAGACATTAATAAAATTAAATACAAATATTAATACGATATAAAACAAATGAAACAATATAACATATTCAATATTACATTAAACAATATAATACAGATTCAAATATAGAAGAATATATTCAAATATAACGAATATTCATATAAATATTAAACGTATAAATTATAAGACGAATATCATATTTCAATATACAGCGATTATAAATTAAAAACATTAACTATACTAGACAAAATAATATTACAATATTATATACCGATATCAAAATCAAATTCACAATCAATTACATATATTACCAAAATATACATATTTAAATATAAGACTATTAAACATCAAAAATTATCAAATTCAATATACAAACGATAACAATTAACATATTTCAATATACAGTATATACAATATCAAATTACAATAACAAATATTAAATTAAAATTATCAATATTACAGACATAAAATACATAAGATAAATATAAATACACAGAAATTAAAATACAGACGATATTCAATATAAACGAAAATATTAAATATCACATTTAATATACAATATCAAATTTAAGAAAATAAAATTACAGAATAATAAATATAATATACGAATTTACCGATATAAATATTAAGATATCAACATAAAAATCATAATTAATATATTACAAATTATCAATATTAAAATATATCAATTTAAATACTAGAGATATAATTAAATATATCAATATTACGACTATCATATAAGTATACCGATATTACTTATTTCACAGTAAATATACATTAGATATAAATATTCAATATACAAAAATAATATCAATATTTAAATACGAAAATTAATTACAATATCAAATCAGAAATAATATTCAGAATATACAATAAGATAAAAAAACAATATTAAACAGACTATATTATTACGCGAATCATATATATAAAAATACAAATTAACGAACAATCAAATATAAAATAAAACAATTTACATAATATTACACAATAATTAAAATATATATTAAGATATTAAGACATATTAAATAAATATTAAGATAGATATAACATATACAATATAATATACAACATATAAAATAATATAATATCATATTAAATATATATTACGATACAATTACAAAATAAATAAATAAATATTAAGATATCCAAATTAAAAATTAATAATATCAATATTATAGAAAACAGAATTATCAATATACATAATAAAATTACAATTAGAGATTATCCAATTTAACATAAAATCAGAATTAAACATAAATTACAATAATTAAATATTACAATATTAAAAATAAAATATATATATTACTAATTCAGACATATATCAATTAATAATATATAAAAGACTATATATTTAATATACAACGATATATCAATATTAAGATATAAAATATATCAATATTAGAGATATATCAATATTAAACGATATAATTAAGAATACAAATAAAATTAAATATAACAATATTACAAGATAAATATACAAAAATGATATAAGATAACAATATACAGACATATTCAATTAAATAAATATAATATTAAAAAACGATAATTAATAAATTAAAAAATATACAAGATACAAATTTAAAAGATATCAATATTACAAATATATAAAATTTCAAATACAAGATTACAACAAAATATTAAAAAAATAAATATTACAAATACTATAAGATAACATATCAAATTCGAGATATTCAAATTACAGCGATATACAATATACAGAATTAAAATAAATAAGACGAATATCATAGATTATAGAAATATAAATATTACTAAACAATACAAATATAGAATAAATACATATACAATATCACGATAATAAATTAAGATATACAAGAGATATCAATATTACAGCGAATACAATTACAGAAGTATCAAATTAGATATAAAAATATTTATATAGACGATATATCAATATTACAGACGATATATCAATTACGACTATATCAAATTTAAAAAACATTCAATATAAGAAATATATTACAGACGATATATCAGATTACAGAATTATCAATATTAATAGACTATACAGAATTAAATATACAAATAACGATATAAACATATAAATAATAAATATATCAATTAAGATATACAAATTAAAGGGTATTCAATATTACAAACGATATATCAATATATCAGACAAAATCAATAATTAAAATTATAAGAGATATATCATAATAACAGATATAAACAAACAATTACAGATATCAAATTAAAAAATAAAAATTACAGAATTATATAGAATAATAATTAAGATTATAACGATATATCAAATTACAGATATACAATTACACAAAAAGATATATCAAATTTAAAAATAACAATACATATTACAGATATATACGATTTCAATATAACAATTATACAAATTATAAATAAATACGAATATATAATTAAAAATAGACGATATATCAATAAAAAATATAAATATTATAGAATAAACATATTCAAATATATACATATATAATAAAGATATATCAATTACAGACGATATTCATATTACAGACGATATACATATTAATATAAGATATATAAATTACAATAACAACGATATTATCATATACAGACGATATATCAATATACAGATATAAACAAAACAATATACAGAGATATATCAATATTAGATATATAAACAAATAAAGAGAATAATATACAATAAACATATTACAGAATATATAAATAAAGAATATATAAAATACAGATATATCAATATTAACGTATATATATATACAATTAAAAATATATCAATATCAGAGATATATAAAGACGATATAATATACAGAAATAAAATATTAATTACAGACGATATATAATATTAGACGATTCAAATACAATACAAATATAAATAAACAATTCATAACGACGATATAAAATATTAAATAGATATATAATATTAAAGATAATCAAATTACAGAAAATTAATATACAGAAAATATATCAAGATTACAAATTATCAAATTAACAAAATTTAATAGAATATATCGATATAAGAAAATTAAATATTAAAGATATACAATGATTAATACAGACGATATATCAAATTAAGTATAAATTACAATATTAAGATATAAAATATAAATATAAAAAACATATTAAATACGAATAATCATTACAGACGATATCAAATATTACAGACGATATATCAATTTACAGAATATAATATAAAATATATCAATACAGACGATATATCAATATTACAAACGATATACAATTACAAAGATATACAATAATATACAGACGATAATCAATATTACGATATAAATATTAATTAGACGAATCAATATACGACGATATATATAAATAAATATTAATATAAAGGGGAAAATTTTAATTAAAAAAAATAAACAATTTAACAAAATTAAAATTCCATATATCAAATTTAAAAAAGATATATAATATGATAAAGAATTTTTATATTAAAACAATATAAAAAAAATTAAAAATTAAAATAAAAAAATTTAAAAAAAAAAAATTAAAAAAATACAAAAAACAATATAAATTTGAAAAATTAACAAATTTTTTAAAAAAAAAAGGGTATATTATTAAAAGACTATACAAAAGAGATATTTATATTTTAAAACGATATAAAAAAAATTTAAATTAAAATTTCAGATATCAGAAAATTAAAAAAAAAAATATCAAAAAAACAATACAAAATTAGACGATTTAAAA
>NW_022982537.1:0-16763 GCF_902652985.1 Pecten maximus
TCTCATTAATATAGCCTTGTAAATTGCGAATCAGGCAACACGTGTTATATATTTACACTTAGTTTATAAAATAGGTAATTGTTTTATTCCAATCTGTGCATGTGAAATAAAATCTAGATCTAAATATAGGCCTTGTAAATTTGCGATATCACGTGGAGTTAAATCGAAAATATCGGCTAAGACAGCGTACTAGGTTTAGTATACAAATGTATTTCATTTTAAACAAAAGCTTTAAATACTAAGTAACTTTTAAAATCCAAACATGTTTTAAAATTATGCACACAAATAGGTCTCTGCCATTGTGAAGGCTGATTGTATGACTTCACCGTCGCTTGTGGCTTCAATCGATGACAAATGAACAAAAGAAAACACTGGTCAGTAGCTATAGACTTGTAATTAGTCACGGCACGGTGAACTTACCACTCATCGCGTTTGCTTAAAATCGACCATGCATACCTAATACTATTTGAATCAATATAGGCTTAAAGCTGACAGTGCAAGTTAAAAAGCATCCAATTGAAATTTAAAAAAAATAATACATGTACAGATTTCCAAAAATCGTTTCCGAGACAATCCCCAGTTATGGTAGTGTCGTATCTAAGGACGGGCAGACATTTTTCTTTTTTGTTATGCGTGGATACAACCAAGCCGCCGCTGCTATAAAAAGAACGTGCTTCGTCACACTCGCATTCACTCTAACATCAGGTGTTCACGGTGACACACCTGTATCTTCTACACTATATCTGTACACCACGTGACCTACAACTGTATTCGCGAACGACACCAAACAGAAGCACTTACCTGTAACTTGAGCAGAAAGATGGTCAGTGTCTCTCAATTATCTTTCAAATCTTGTTGAAAATAAAGTCTCCAAATAAGTGCTTGAAAATGCATAACGAATTAATCCCAAATACTCTATCCATCTTCTCACGTGTTTTTCGTGGGTGCAGCCATTTTCATAACAAGTAAACAGTCAGAGGAGTTCCGATTTTTACTCGTATCCTACACTAGCACTCCTCGGATGTTTTCCTATTGTCTACACTACACTAGGGCTGTTGTGCGGTTTTATCACGTTTTAATTGCGTTATGGCACGTGCACAAATAATACATTTGTACGAAGACACGGAAAATATTTCGATGGAAACTATGGATATAATGATGTAACAGTTGTAAAGTTGTTCTTGCTGCATATCCCACTGGAAAGACTCAGGTAGGAATTTACTCATATTTACTCTGTTTATAATTTCATTAGGTACATGTTTTGTTGGGGCCCAAATAGTTTGTGTTGTCAATACTTTCTTTTCTTTCTTTTATTGTAAAATAAAATATATATGTATATATATATAAAGTTACCTCTTCAAATTCCATATTCAAGTTCCGTAATGTGAACAAAAACTCATTTGCGTTTGTATTGAGAACGTATACTATGTATAATGGAGAGATGTGTCACTATGCGCATGTATCGATAGACTGATACTTGTCTCAATGAACGCACGCGCTTTTATAGCGGCTCGTATCTACGCATAACAAAAAAACAAAAATGTCTGCCCGTCCTTAGATACGACACAACCATAATTGGGGGATGTCTCGGAAACGATTTTTGGAAATCTGTACATGTATTATTTTTTTTTAATCTCAATTGGATGCTTTTTAACTTGCACTGTCAGCTTTAAGTAAATCTGAACACAGGTAAACGTTGTAAATTTCACACCTGATTACATTTCACACCTCAGCGAGATATGCGAAGAAAAGAAAATTGGGGAACTCGATAAATCCCGAGTGTTCCGAGTGCAATTGCATCAAGAGTTCCCAACGGAATTTTCCGATTGTGAACGAGGAAAATACATTTCTTAAAAGTAGTTCAGGGCGAAATTAAAACGGGGCGAATATCTTTTGTGTTGCTCAAGGGCGAAAATAACCTGGGGCGAAAAATACCAGGTATACAGTATATCTGAGAGGATCTGAGTGGATTTGAGTACATCTAAGTGTATTTGAGTATATGAGTGCATTTGAGTATAAATCTGAGTGTATTTGAGTATATGATATCTGAGTAGATTTGAGTATATCTGAGAGGGTTTGAGTACAGCTGAGAGGATTTGAGTATATGAGTGTATTTGAGTACATCTAAGTGTATTTGAGTATAAATCTGAGTGTATTTGAGTACATGATATCTGAGTAGATTTGAGTATATCTGAGAGGGTTTGAGTATATCTGAGTGGATTTGAATACATCTGAGTGCATTATTTGAGTAAAATGTTAGAGTGTACTGAAGCAACATTGGGGGAGATATATCTCATTGTCAGACTGTTTAAACTTTGGCTACATATATATACGTATACTCCAATAATGTTAGAGGATAGCACGGTGAGAAACTTAAGACAGGATTGTTGGTGTCAGAACCCCCAAAAAATAGCCAGAGACCTTTAGAACCAAAAAAATAGCCAGAGACCTTTAGCTAGCTGAAGTACACATGGGCTGGTCAGAGACGTCTACATCACATTATATCAGACGTCTCTGGGCTAGTGTTTGGCCCTTTGGTAATTATAAGGTAGTCTCTAGATCTCCATATCATTGAAAATGTCCACTACTAAACAGATAATATGACTTAAAATGTCTTATCGTTGAAAGGTTACAGTAGATATACTAAACATGGCACCTGATACTTACATTATAACATGTAACACGTGTATAAGTCTTTCACTAACAGCATCAATTTGTTTCCGGTTTGGGGAGATCAGAACATACAGTCTTCTGATTGGTTGAAAAAAGATACAGAGGGGGCCGCAATTGAAGGGAGAATACTCCTATATTCAGGACAGAACAAGATCGTGAACATTCTCTCCCAGAAATTAGTTAAGATGTGGAATGATTAACCATTGAATTAAATGGAAAGGAATTAATATAAGCTCTAAGCTTGTTTTCACATTCCATATTAAATATATGTATGTGCTATAAGGAATTTGATTACTGCATATTGTTTAAACTGTCTCCTTTAACCCAATTACAGTTGAGTGTAGACTACATGTAAAGGTTACACCCAAGTGCACTCCGAGTGCACTCCATTTGGACTTGGAGTGCACTCCGTTTGGACTCCAGGTAAACTTGGAGTGCACTCCAAGTGGACTCCGAGTCTACCTGGAGTCCTACAAGACACCATGCCTACATAAACCCCAGTTCTATAATCAGACTATATCATATATATATTAATACTTTGATGCTTTTAATATAATTTACATATAAATTAATAGATATTTACAAATTACTTTTGGTCTGTTAATATTACTATTAGCATTTGTTTAGTCTACTAGGAATATTTCTTTTATTGTTAATACATGGTAACAATGCCTACATGTTAAATTTATATTTATTAATATCCATAAAAGACAGTTATACAATTTATGCTATAATCAGGTTTCTATGAAAATTGATTGCTTATTATTTCATATTTCATTAAGATGTAAGGTAAATTGTATTTCATTTTATTAAGGAATTGAATTTTTTTTTCATATTTATTTTTTTCATATTTATTACTGTACATATCATGACTGTAAAGAAAGTTCAGATAATATATTTATATAATGTTATTGATTATTCAAAATATTGAAAGTTTACAGTATTTAATGAATTATGTTGTTTTTATATAAGACATTCTCTACATGTATGTCTCAATTCAGGCAAGTAATTATAAAATAAACAATCATTTTAGTTTATATAGGTTATATATTTAAATCAGAGACCTATATACTAGTATATAGGTCTCTGTTTAAATGTATCATTAGAAAAATATACATTTACAACTGTACATATTAACAGAGACCTATATACTATATATATATATAGTATATAGGTCTCTGATATTAACGAGCATTACCTAGTTAAATTAATATTCTGACATAACGTACACACAAGTATGTAGTTCTGGAGTACCCATAATGAATGACAGTATCTGTTTAATTGCTATTATCATTGGCCATGCATGACTGACTGGTCATTATTGGGGTCAGTGTACGCCTGTCTTTTGTCCACACCCCTGTAATCAGACTTGATATACAGGTCCAGATCGTATTTTGAATGAATATTTGAAAAACTCCCCACCGGAGATGCTCCCTGTTTACTGTAAATTATTCAATATAATTTTAGACACGGGGATTATTCCGGATAGTTGGAGTGTCGGTATCATCAAACCGATATACAAAAATAAAGGTAGTCCGGAAGACCCAGATAACTATAGAGCTATCACATTGATAAGTTGTCTTGGCAAATTATTTACTTCAATAATAAATACTCGCCTTAATGAATATGAAAAACAAATTAATTTAATATCTCGAAATCAGGCAGGCTTTAGGAAAGGCTACTCAACTATAGACAACGTTTTCGTTATGCACATTCTCATATCTATATATCTTTCAAGCGGAAAAAAATTATACTGTACCTTTATAGACTTTAAAAAGGCTTTTGATACTGTATGGAGAGCAGGCCTTTGGCAAAAATTACATAACAGTAATGTAAGTGGTAAATGTTTCAAAGTTATTTTTAACATGTATAATAATATTAAATCATGTGTTCAATTCAATTCCAAAACGTCTGATTTCTTCCCCTGCCTAATTGGAGTCAGACAAGGGGAAAATTTATCTCCCTTTCTTTTTTCTGTATTTCTTAATGACATTGAAAGTTATTTTGCCTCTTTAGGTAGTCATCCACTTGAAACTTTACGGGATAAGCTTTTTAATGAACTACATATTTTTGTTGAAATTTTTGTGCTTTTATATGCTGATGATACTGTGTTATTCTCAGAAAGCCCAGAAGGTTTGCAAAGTGCGTTAAATGTATTTCAGATTTATTGTGAAACTTGGAAGCTTAACATTAATATAAATAAAACAAAAGTTATGGTATTTTGTAAGAAAAAAAGCAAACAACATCATGTATTTTTATTGCAAAATGAAACTTTAGAAAATGTAGATAATTTCACTTACTTAGGAATTACGTTTAATTACAATGGCAATTTTGTCAACGCGAGACGTAGACTGATCGATCAGGCACAAAAGTCAATATTTTCTATATATAAAAAAATCAGGAATCTTTCTCTTCCGATAGATATACAACTAAAACTTTTTGATTCCTTAGTAGAGCCGATCCTATTGTATGGGTCAGAGGTATGGGGATTCGAAAATTTGAAAATGACCGAGCAGTTTCACCTTAAGTTTTGCAAAAGGATTCTGAAAGTGAGGTCTACTACCCCAAATTTTATGATTTATGGTGAGCTAGGTCGTGTGCCGTTAGAAATAAATGTTAAATTAAGATTGGTATGTTTTTGGAATAGACTGTTAAGCAATGATAATAAAGTTTTTCCTTTAAATGGATTAAATGTTTACAAAATATTTTTAACGAAACTGGATTTTCTTTTATATTTGATAATAAAATACAGATGCCTGATAATTTCTACAAAGATGTTTTGAAACAACGTTTGATTGATCAGTTTATACAAAGATGGTTTTCCGACTGTGCTAACTCATCTCGTGGACAATTCTACTCTGTTTTCAAAACAGAATTTTGTATAGAAAAATATTTACTAAATCTGCCAGAACATGCCAGAATACAAATAACAAAACTGCGCACTTCGAATGTTAAATTCCCAATAGAAACGGGTAGATGGTATAATATCTCTAGAGAGAATCGTTTATGTAATTTATGCGCGGAAAGTATTGGCGACGAATTTCATTACTTGTTTGTATGCAACAATACTGCTTTATCTTCCCTAAGAAACAAATATATACCTCGCTATTATTATACAAACCCAAATATCGATAAGTTAAAGGTTTTTTTTATCAATATGCAACCAACAAGTTCTGATAGGTTTATCTATTTTCGTAACCAAAATGTCTCCTCTTTTGTAATTAATTCTTGTGCAAATGTTCATCTATTCTGGTTTAAATATTAAGCTGTTTATATGTATACATTTATAAACATAGTGTATATTTATAAGAATGAGTTATATATAGGTGCGTGTGCGAGCGCGTGTCTAAATTGTATAATTACACGCTCATGTATGAGAATATTATGTTTTTGAACGTATGCATTGTGTGTGTGTGGCTGGTGTTATTATATACACACATGTACATGTAACTGTTATTACCAAAGTTAACTGTCCATTCTGTCAAATGTATTTGTATGCCTCCTCATGTTACACATATCTTATGTGTCTGAGTGTTGAATAAAATCTGAAAATCTGAAATCTGGTAAATATTGACCTGGAAGTGGGGAGGGGGGGGGGGGGGGGGGGGGGGGGGGAGTATGTATCTGATATAACTGTTGAAAGAACTCCATGAATGAATTGGATTTAATGAGGCAGGCATAACAAAAAAAAGTTGGTTTAAGAAATAGAAATGTAAGTCTGATGTTAAACTGTAAATCAAAATTAGACATTAGATCCGGAATATGCTATCAAGGTGATAAAAAAAAACTTTCTTTTTTGTTGTATGTTAAGATAAATATAAACTGTTGGAAGAAAAGTATTTGAAATATATATAAAACAGTACTTAGTACTTCGAGTACAAGTTATGTCCAGTACACAATCAAACTCTACATTTTGAGAGACCACAAACAACTAGCCAAATACATTTTTGTTTATTGCCCATTTTCTACTAATTGACATGGCTTGTTAAAACTCTTCAAATCAAAGGAATGCTATCATGCATTTTTCAACGAGGTGCCAGATCTATTCATTTGATATAGGTTTAACTAATAGAAAAAATCAATTATATTAGATGCTGTTAGTTAACCAACGAAAAATGAACCAACAAAATAAGATGATATATTCAAAGATAAAACAGTAACACATATCTTATTGTTACATGTTTAAGGAGTCTAAATGTATAAGAGTATACATCTATCTATAAACATTATGTATATACAGTGTATGTACTTGGTTACAGGTACATGTGATACATGTGGACCCAGGTAGGATTGGGGCCTGATAGGACTCCAGGTAAACTTGGAGTGCACTCCGAGTGCACTCCAAGTTTACCTGGAGTCCAAACGGAGTGCACTCGGAGTGCACTTTGTGTAACCTTCAGTCTACACTCAACTGTACGTGCCGGTGTATGGTATAGAAAAACTATTGATGCATCTCTACAAGCCAGACAGCTCATAATGATGTCAACTGTCCGAAATATAGGTCCGTTTTGGTAATGTTATGAATAAATCTAGTACCTAGTATTGCACTTTTATTCAATAAAGTTTTCATTAATTTCGTTTTCATAATTATAAAATAGATCAATCTTCAATTTACATGAAATAGAGCGTAATTGATATGTGAAATCCGACTCCTTTTAGTTAGAGATTCAGACCGTGCAGGAGTTCGTTACAATTGATATGGAAAGTCCGACTCATTTCATACAGAGACTCAGACCACAGGAGTTCGTTACAATTGATATGGAAAGTCCGACTCATTTCATACAGAGACTCAGACCACAGGGGTTCGTTACAATTGATATGGAAAGTCCGACTCATTTCATACAGAGACTCAGACCACAGGGGTTCGTTACAATTGATATGGAAAGTCCGACTCCTTTCAGTCAGAGACTCGGACCACAGGGGTTCGTTACAATTAATTGATATGGAAAGTCCGACTCATTTCAGTCAGAGACTCAGACCACAGGGGTTCGTAACAATTGATGTGGAAAGTCCGACTCATTTCAGTCAGAGACTCGGACCACAGGGGCTCGTTACCATTGATATGGAAAGTCCGACTCCTTTCAGTCAGAGACTCAGACCACAGGGGTTCGTACGTATTTATATATATATACTTAGTAATCAAAACAACTAAATCTTTTATAAGATACAATTGTCTCTCATTTAATTTTCTTGATGATATATAAGATGTCTTGTTAAGAAAAGTATATCAGATATCTTATATAATATGAAGACATGTCATATAATTTGATTGATTACTGGATCAACATTGATTCCCGAATAATAACAACACAAGGGTCACTTGATCATACTAAGTTCATCAAGTGCGCTAAGGACTTGACACTGGGAACAATGCAGTGGCCAAGCTTATTATTACAAAATTATAATAATTCTACATTGTGGAAGTTGTGAGATATCCGAACTAGGCGCGTAGCCAGACCTAAATGAAAGTGGAAACCCGGACAAAAAGCCCGACGGAAGGACGTAGGGCTTCCTACATGGCAGATTTTTGGTATTTCTAGATATACAAAGTTGATTAGCATATTTTACTAGAAACATATTTGCACAAAACATATACCATGAAAGTCATGACTTCTAATCTGTAATACATTGTATGGTTTGGTAATTATGTTAATTGAAAATATGTATCGTGTACATATTCAGGTGATAAATCATACATAAATCATGTCTAAATCTACAAAATCGCAACACTCAGGTAACAATGTCAGAGAGACATTCGTTCTCCGTCCGTGGTTGATCTCAGGTAATATTGTTTTATTTTTCAACATAATCCCCTTTAGTATCTATAGTGGTGTTTAAGGGGCCCAATGCCACTTTTATAGAACTCCTTTTCTTGGCTGTCATCATTGGACTGAAAGCGGGTGTCTGAAGTAGCTGTTTTCAGTTTTGGAAATAGATGAAAGTCTTATGGAGCGAGATCAGGTGAATAAGGCGGATGTTCAATCCATTTAAAGCCACAATCGTGAATGGCAGCCATGGCAATAACAGACTTGGGAACAAGAGCATTATCCAGATAGATTAACACACCTTTAGGGAACTTTCTGCGCCGCTTAAAAATTTTCGGGAAATGAATATTTTCCCGTACCTACTTCAGAAGTGAAGCGCAGTATGTGACATTGATTGTTTGTCCCTTTTAGAGATACTCTATAAGCAGAATACCATTCGCATCCCAGAATACCGATGCCATAACCTTCCCAGCTGATGGAACAGTCTTTGCATTTTGGCGGGGGAGAGCCATGGTGCTTCCATTGTTTCGATTGTTGTTTGGCCTCTGGGGTAAAATGATGGACTCATGTGTCATAAATAGTGACTAATCTCTGAAGAAAGTGGGCAGGATCTTCCTCAAAAAGGTTAACATTAGCACGCGATGATATGCGCCTGGTGTGCTTCTGATCAACTGTCAGAAGTCTTAGTACCCTTCGGGCCGAAAGCTTTATCATTGTAAGTTCCTCGGTCAGAATGGAATGCATCTTTCTATGACTCGTCTGTCAGTCATAACAATATCATGAACATTATTGGCCATTTCTGGGGTTGCAACATTGACAGGCCATCCAGGACGGGGTCATCCTCATGGCTCTGTCGGCCGCGCTAATATTCCGCCACCCACCTTTTCACTGAAGCATATGAAGGGGCATCTTTCCCTATAGTTGCTACCATATCATTATGGATATCCTTAGGTGTTAAACCATTTTTATGCAAATATTGGATCACTGCTCTTTCACCGATTTTGTCCATTTGCAAAAGCCGCTTGTCTTGTTTATTGTAGAGTGCTACCTATTCGATATAAACTAACCAAATAAGACCAGTCCTTGAGTACACGGCCCTATTTAGTCAGAGAATAGTGGGACTTAAACGAAATCCTTGAATGCCTCCTTCAATATGAGGCTTACAACATATCAATCAGTCCTCGTATGTCTTTAGTCGACACATGATGCTGAAGACGTAACAGACATATACATGTAGAATCTCTAGACACCCGGAGACGTTCGGATACAGTGTCAAACAATCTAGACGCCGATTAATAGGTCTACATTAATTGTAGGTTAATGTAAAGGTGTGGGGGGAAACCATCCTCGGGAATTTCAACATTTTTATATCATATTATTAAAACAATATTTGTTTGAAAATTATCTAGTAAAACAAAAGTTATCTTGACAAAATGATGTGGAGCCCGGGCGTACTTGCGTACGCCTGGCTACGCGCCTGCGCAGAGTACTTAAAGAAACGGCATCAGCACATTGTTGTCCGCTTGCCATCTTATTTAATAAATCGCTTCTTTTGGCTAAGAAACCGTCTTCATGGAAACAAGCGAATGCAACTCCAATTCACAAAAAGGAAAACAGTGATGATGTTAAAAATTATCGACCAATATCATTAATTAGTGTCATAGGTAAGATTTTTGAACGTTGCATTTTTAGATACTTACATAATTATTTTCGTGATAATAGTCTTATAACCAGCTGTCAGTCAGGCCTCACACCAGGTGACTCAACTATCAATCAACTCCTTAGCATATCTAATGATGTTGGCAAAGCGTTCGATTCTGGTAAAGAAATCCGTGTAGTCTGTTGCGATGTTAGTAAGGCCTTCGATCGGGTCTGTCATCGAGGTCTTCTCTTTAAACTTCCAAATTTGGCGTATCAGGAAAACTCTTAAAATAGTTTTCAGATTAATTGTCATTCCGACTGGGTAACGATTAAGGCTGGTGTACCCCAAGGGTCTATCCTAGGTCATCTTTTATTTTTAGTTTATATCAATGATATTGTCTCCGAAATAAATTATACAATAAAACTTTTCGCTGACGATACGTCTCCTGTTTCAGCACATGCCCGTCTAGAGTCCGACCTTGAAAACAGTTGGTCTAGGCAGTGGCTCGTTGACTTTAACTCAAGAAAAACTTAATCTTTGTTGATAACTAGAAAAAGAGATCCCATTCATCACCCTTCCTTACATATGGACAAAATCCCTATCAATAGCGTACCATCATGGAGTGTTCTTCTCTGAAGACGGTCAATGGCTGGATCATGTTAATTACATCATTAATAAAACCTCGTCTAAAATAGATATACTAAAATCCTTAAAATTTCAGTACGACAGACAAACACTTCAATCTATATATTTTTCTTTTATAAGACCCCTTCTTGAGTATGGTGATATTGTCTGGGGAAACTTACCAAAAGAATTAGAAAAATAGCTCGAAAATCTCAATATCGAAGTAGGTCAAATCGTAACTGATGCAACCAAGCTAATAAGTATTAATAAACATTTTCGTGAAGCAGGATGGATCAGCTTAACCGATCGTAGACAAACTAGAACAATTATTCAATTTCATAAAATTGTCTATCAATATACCCCTGCATACTTATCCAACCTCATTCCTAGCGCTGTCTCTGATGGACATGTGATGAAACAAGGAACTCGGATCAAACATGTATTACTCCGATCTTATGTAAAGCTACATTGTATAAACATTCCTTCTTGCCTTCTACCATAGACATGTGGAACAATCTTCTATCTGAAGTCAGATCTAATCCTTCTGTTTCTTTACTTAAATCTCACTTTGTTAAAAAAAAAACTTATGAAAAAAAATCCCCTTTTGCTGGTTCCTCAACGATCATTTATTTCGTAAAAATATTGTTTGATCCCCTTTGTATATATGTAGTCTAATTGAAACAATTGCACATTTCCTTTTGAAATGTACTCGATATGCCAAAGATAGAAGACGATATTCACACGTGTTGGGGAGTACAAGTGTCATTATCCACCTTAAGTACATGTAACAAATGTTTCCAAACACTGACAAGGTCAATGGAAACACGTGTAAAAGACACATTATCTACATGTGTGTTCCAACATCCAATTATAGATAAGAATTCATTACACAAAACGACAATCACGTGAACAACTTTTAACTTACAATGTATAACGCAGTTTTACAATAAAACCAATCACATGCATGTAGCTGGGGCACGTGACTCGGTGTTCTAATTAACTCCACAGAAACATGTTTTCTACAATTCTTGAGGCAAGTCCCTTGCGGAATGTGTCTTTACCTCAAATGTCAGAAAACAGGTTAAAATCTGTTGATATAGGTCATTAACATACCTATATAAATGTAGCGGAACTGGTCCAGGTGGATGGTCGGTGACCAGGTAGCGCAATTTGAGAGCATAATTCGGCTAGTGTTCAAAGGTCCGTGGTGCGAACCCTGGTCTGGCCGTATATATTTCCTCTCGTGTTACATTTGGCACTCAACTAAATACCCACGGAGGTGGAATAGGGTCAAAGACTTTGTTGAAGGAGGGAGGAATGTAGTGGGACTGGACTGGGTTGATCATCAGCATCTGACTAGTGTTCGGAGGTCCCGGATTCAAACCTCGGTTTGGCCGTGCATGTTTCCTTTCCTATTACATAAACATACATGTACAATATATGTATTAACCCGGCCACCAAATGGGGACTAAAAGTGTTTCAATGTAAATTCCAAGGTAATACCATATTTATAACTTTAATACTTAATTCTATTTTAAAGAAATTTCAATTGCACATGTTAACTACACAGGCCAGGATTCGAACCTGGATCCCTCAGTCTGAGAACTCTTCATTGAGCTACCTGTGTATCAAGTTCAAATGATTACACAATTGATAATTTCGTTTGTCTCAATTTAACGTGATGCTATTCAAACATCAATTTTATTGTGATTAAACAGGATTAAAAGGCTTAGCAAAAAACTAAAACAATTTGAATGACAATGAGATTATTTTGTGTTGAAGCAAAACCAAACAATCGGGGTACAGATATTCGCTCTACTTCAAGGAGATGAACTAAAAGTGGAACAGTATAAAAATCATTAAAATCTTTTAAAACACCTCTCGTAAAGATCAGCGATGTTTTTATAACGACCAGATCTACAGACGTAAACCAAATCGACAGGTCTTGAGGTAAACCAGTAAGACAGATGTCGAGGTGAACCAGTAAGACAGGTGTCGAGGTGAACAAGTAAAACAGGTGTCGAGGCCGTCCCAACAGACAGATGTACAGGTGTAGGGGTCGAACTAATGGACAGCTGTCTAGGCCGACAAGTTAGACAGGTGTCGAGGTGAATCAGAAAGACAGGTGTCGAGGTGAACCAGTAGAGATGTGTCTCTGTGAACCAGTAAGACAGGTGTCGAGGTGAACCAGTAAGACAGGTGTCGAAGTTAACCAGTAAGACAGGTGTAAACGCCATCCCAACAGACAGGTGTCGAGGTGAACCAGTAAGACAGGTGTCGAGGTGAACCAGTAAGACAGGTGTCGAGGTGAACCAGTAAGATAGGTGTTGAGGTGAACCAGTAAGACAGGTGTCGAGGTGAATCAGTAAGACAGGTGTCAACGCCATCCCAACAGACAGGTGTCGAGGTGAACCTGTAAGACAGGTGTCAAGGTGAACCAGTAAGACAGGTGTCAAGGTGAACCAGTAAGTGAGGTGTTGAGGTGAACTAGTAAGACAG
Organism: Pecten maximus; assembly: GCF_902652985.1. Lineage (NCBI taxonomy): Eukaryota > Metazoa > Mollusca > Bivalvia > Pectinida > Pectinidae > Pecten > Pecten maximus. The sequence goes on from NW_022982537.1 coordinate 13,204, forward strand.
GTGTCAAGGCCGTCCCGACAGACAGATGTCGAGGTGAACCAGTTAGACAGATGTCAAGGTGAACCAGTAAGACTTGTGTCGAGGTGAATCAGTAAGACAGGTGTCCAGGCAGTCTCAACAAACAGGTGTCAAGGAGAACATGCAATGTTTTTATAACGACCAGATCTACAGACGTCAACCAAATCGACAGGTATTGAGGTAAACCAGTAAGACAGGTGTCAAGGTGAACCAGTAAGACAGGTGTCGAGGTGAACCAGTAAGACAGGTGTCGAGGTGAACCAGTAAGACAGGTGTCGAGGTGAACTAGTTAGACAGGTTTCGAGGTGAACCTGTAAGACAGGTGTCAAGGCTGTCCTGGCAGACAGGTGTCAAGGTGAACCTGTAAGACAGGTGTGAAGGCCATCCCGACAGACAGGTGTCAAGGTGAACCTGTAAGACAGGGGTCAAGGTGAACCAGTAAGACAGGTGTGAAGGCCATCCCGACAGACAGATGTTAAGTTGAACCTGTAAGACAGGTGTCGAGGCCAAACTAATGGACATGTGTCCAGGCCGACAAGTTAGATGGACATCGAGGCTGACCAGTTAGACAGGTGTCTATTCGACAAGTTAGACAGATGTCGAGGCCAACAAATTAGACAGCCAGATGGACAGTTGTTCAGGCTATCTGGGATGTTGTGATGATGAGACATCTGGTCTATTGCTAAAAGAACATTTCAGTAGCTAGGATGTTGTGATGATCACATAAGTCTATTGCTAAAGAGAACATTTCTGTAACTGGGATGCCTACATTCCTAACATCCAGAACATCATTGGAAAGCCCCGAGACTCTGCTAATGCTGTTCGAGTCATATACAACAGCTTAATGTCCTGGGTTTCTGATGATCCAGGAAGGGATTTGTCCAGGGGTAACAGTGATAGTTGGTAGAGTATGTGTGAGTATGTAAGTGTGTGGCAGGGTATTTCAGAGTATGTTTAGAGCATGTCAGAGTATGTCAGAGTATGGCAAAGTATGTCAGAGTATGGCAGGTTATATCAGAGTATGTCATAGCATTGGATAGTATAGCTCAGTATGTCAGAGTATGTGAGAGTATGTCTGTATATTTCCAGCTTCCTTACAACAATGTAATTGTTGAGGACAAATTACTGAGATTCTGACACTGGACCTTGGATCACTGATGTACTAGTCAGTTGAGCTACCTTGTCATGTCACCATCAATCTGGATCTCAGAACGCCAGTGATCTACGTATACCAACTCATTTGGTACTCCCTACCTAAAATGTTTGATTATGGAAACAAAACAATGAAATGAAATTAAAATTGTGGTCTTAAAGTTTGAACATCGTTTTTTTTTACATTTCATAAATGCCCTGATTCATCAGACATCTATGTCTGAAACAACCAGCTATGTTATAATACAGTACACAACACTACCTACAGAATGTACCCACCTCAGTCAAACAACACTACCTACAAAATGTACCCACCACAGTCAAACAACACTACCTACAAAATGTACCCACCTCAGTCAAACAACACTACCTACAAAATGTACCAACCACAGTCAAACAACACTACCTACAGAATGCACCCACCTCAGTCAAACAACCCTACCTACAAAATGTACCCACCTCAGTCAAACAACACTACCTACAGAATGTACCAACCTCAGTCAAACAACACTACCTACAAAATTCACCCACCACAGTCAAACAACACTACCTACAAAATGTACTCACCTCAGTCAAACAACACTACCTACAAAATGTACCAACCATCACTGTGATCGTGTCAGGGTATCGGGTTGACCATCACTGGGATCATGTGAGGGTATCGGGCCGACCATCACTATGATCATGTCAGGTTATCGGGCCGATCATCACTATGATGATGTCAGGGTATCGGACCGACCATCATTCTGATCATGTCAGGGTATCGGGCCGACCATCACTATGATCATGTCAGGGTATCGGGCCGACCGTCACTGTGATCATGTCAGGGTATCGGGCCGACCATCACTGTGATCATGTCAGGGTATCGGGCCGACCATCACTATGATCATGTCAGGGTATCGGGCCGACCATCACTATGATCATGTCAGGGTATCGGGCCGACCATCACAATGATCATGTCAGGGTATCGGGCCGACCATCACCGTGATCATGTTAGGGTATCGGCCGACCATCACTATGATCATGTCAGGGTATTGGCCCGACCATCACTATGATCATGTCAGGGTATCGGGCCGACCATCACAATGATCATGTCAGGGTATCGGGCCGACCATCACTGTGATCATGTCAGGGTATCGGGCCGACCATGACTATGATCATGTCAGGGTATCGGCCGACCATCACTATGATCATGTCAGGGTATCGGGCCGACCATCACCATGATCATGTCAGGGTATCGGGCCGACCATCACCATGATCATGTCAGGGTATCGGGCCGACCATGACTATGATCATGTCAGGGTATCGGGCCGACCATCACTGTGATCATGTCAGGGTATCGGGCCGACCATCACTGTGATCATGTCAGGGTATCGGGCCGACCATCACCGTGATCATGTCATGGTATCGGGCCGACCATCACTGCGATCATGTCATGGTATCGGGCCGACCATCACTGCATGTGATCATGTCAGGGTATCGGGCCGACCATCACTGTGATCATGTAATGGTATCGGGCCGACCATCACTATGATCATGTCAGGGTATTGGCCCGACCATCACTGTGATCATGTCAGGGTATCGGGCCGACCGTCATTGTGATCATGTAAGGGTATCGGGCCAACCAACCCTATGATCATGTCAGGGTATCGGGCCGACCATCACCGTGATCATGTCAGGGTATTGGGCGGACCATTGCGATGACCATGTCAGGGTATTGGCCGACCATCACTATGATCATGTCAGGGTATCAGGCCGACCATCACTATGATCATGTCAGGTTATCGGGCCGACCATCACTGTGGTCATGTCAGGGTATTGGCCCGACCATCACTATGATCATATCAGGGTATCGGCCGACCATCACTGTGATCATGTCAGGGTATCGGGCCGACCATCACTATGATCATGTCAGGGTATCGGCCGACCATCACTGTGATCATGTCAGGGTATCGGGCCGACCATCACTATGATCATGTCAGGGTATCGGCCGACCATCACTGTGATCATGTCAGGGTATCGGACCGACCATCACTATGATCATGTCAGGGTATCGGGCCGACCATCACTATGATCATGTAAGGGTATCGGGCGGACCATTGCGATGACCATGTCAGGGTATCGGCCGACCATCACTGTGATCGTGTCAGAGAATCGGACTGTTGTTTCTGTGGTGTGAAACTTAATCACCTCATAAGGATGTCACCTTATTGCTGTGGAGGAAGCCATTTTGGATTTGCTGAGTAAGGACATTTACATCCAGCTCTTTTCCTTCCTGAAGTACTTTATTATTTGTCTTTATAGATGATGATGTTTGAAATAGGTATGAACGATTTTAATGGGGAGGAAGTTTTGTTATAAATTTGTATACTTTTTATGTTGCAAAGTGA
>NW_022982538.1:2500-15000 GCF_902652985.1 Pecten maximus
TCTTCATAATTTTCAATGTCAAATACATCTCAAAACGGTCCTATAAAATGGATCACGATATGGCGACCTGAGTTTTATTATGTTACCATTTCTTTGTTATTGTTACAAAATATAAATATCTCAATGTTTAAAACTCGTTGGCTGACTGTTACAAACGTATTTTACCATTGTATCTCACTCCGACAAGGATTTTCTTCATAATTTTCAAAGCCAATATACATCACAAAACAGTCCTATAAAATGGATCACGATATGTCGACCTGAGTTTTATTATGTTACCATTTCTTTGTTATTGTTACAAAATATGAATATTTCAATGTTTAAAACTCGTTGGCTGACTGTTACAAACGTATTTTACCATTGTATCTCACTCCGACAAGGATTTTCTTCATAATTTTCAAAGCCAATATACATCACAGAACGGTCCTATAAAATGGATCACGATATGTCGACCTGAGTTTTATTATGTTACCATTTCGTTGTTATTGTTACAACATCTAAATATTTCAATGTTTAAAACTCGTTGGCTGACTGGTACAAACAAATTTAACCATTGTATCTCACTCCGACAAGGATTTTCTTCATAATTTTCAATGTCAAAATACATCTCAAAACGGTCCTATCAAATGGATCACGATATGGCGACCTGAGTTTTATTATGTTACCATTTCGTTGTTATTGTTACAACATATAAATATTTCAATGTTTAAAACTCGTTGGCTGACTGGTACAAACAAATTTAACCATTGTATCTCACTCCGACAGGGATTTTCTTCATAATTTTCAATGTCAAAATACATCTCAAAACGGTCCTATAAAATGGATCACGATATGGCGACCTGAGTTTTATTATGTTACCATTTCTTTGTTATTGTTACAAAATATAAATATCTCAATGTTTAAAACTCGTTGGCTGACTGTTACAAACGTATTTTACCATTGTATCTCACTCCGACAAGGATTTTCTTCATAATTTTCAAAGCCAATATACATCACAAAACGGTCCTATAAAATGGATCACGATATGTCGACCTGAGTTTTATTATGTTACCATTTCGTTGTTATTGTTACAAAATATAAATATTTCAGTGTTTAAAACTCGTTGGCTGACTGTTACAAACGTATTTTACCATTGTATCTCACTCCGACAAGGATTTTCTTCATACTTTTCAAAGCCAATATACATCACAAAACGGTCCTATAAAATGGATCACGATATGTCGACCTGAGTTTTATTATGTTACCATTTCTTTGTTATTGTTACAAAATATAAATATTTCAATGTTTAAAACTCGTTGGCTGACTGTTACAAACGTATTTTACCATTGTATCTCACTCCGACAAGGATTTTCTTCATACTTTTCAAAGCCAATATACATCACAAAACGGTCCTATCAAATGGATCACGATTTGTCGACCTGAGATTTTCTGTTACCGTTTTTGGAGTGAGATACAGTTGTAAAATACGTTTGTAACAGTCAGCCAACGAGTTTGAAACATTGAGATATTTATATTTTGTAACAATAACAAAGAAATGGTAACATAATAAAACTCAGGTCGACATATCGTGATCCATTTTATAGGACCGTTTTGTGATGTATATTGGCTTTGAAAATTATGAAGAAAATCCTTGTCGGAGTGAGATACAATGATAAAATACGTTTGTACCAGTCAGCCAACGAGTTTTAAACATTGAGATATTGATATTTTGTAACAATAACAAAGAAATGGTAACATAATAAAACTCAGGTCGACATATCGTGATCCATTTTATAGGACCGTTTTGTGATGTATATTGGCTTTGAAAATTATGAAGAAAATCCTTGTCGGAGTGAGATACAATGGTAAAATACGTTTGTACCAGTCAGCCAACGAGTTTTAAACATTGAGATATTTATATTTTGTAACAATAACACAGAAATGGTAACAAAATAAAACTCAGGTCGACATATCGTGATCCATTTTATAGGACCGTTTTGTGATGTATATTGGCTTTGAAAATTATGAAGAAAATCCTTGTCGGAGTGAGATACAATGATAAAATACGTTTGTACCAGTCAGCCAACGAGTTTTAAACATTGAGATATTTATATTTTGTAACAATAACAAAGAAATGGTAACATAATAAAACTCAGGTCGACATATCGTGATCCATTTTATATGACCGTTTTGTGATGTATATTGGCTTTGAAAAGTATGAAGAAAATCCTTGTCGGAGTGATATACAATGGTAAAATACGTTTGTACCAGTCAGCCAACGAGTTTTAAACATTGAGATATTGATATTTTGTAACAATAACAAAGAAATGGTAACATAATAAAACTCAGGTCGACATATCGTGATCCATTTTATAGGACCGTTTTGTGATGTATATTGGCTTTGAAAATTATGAAGAAAATCCTTGTCGGAGTGAGATACAATGGTAAAATACGTTTGTACCAGTCAGCCAACGAGTTTTAAACATTGAGATATTTATATTTTGTAACAATAACACAGAAATGGTAACAAAATAAAACTCAGGTCGACATATCGGGATCCATTTTATAGGACCGTTTTGTGATGTATATTGGCTTTGAAAATTATGAAGAAAATCCTTGTCGGAGTGAGATACAATGGTAAAATACGTTTGTACCAGTCAGCCAACGAGTTTTAAACATTGAGATATTGATATTTTGTAACAATAACAAAGAAATGGTAGCATAATAAAACTCAGGTCGACATATCGTGATCCATTTTATAGGACCGTTTTGTGATGTATATTGGCTTTGAAAATTATGAAAAAAATCCTTGTCGGAGTGAGATACAATGGTAAAATACGTTTGTACCAGTCAGCCAACGAGTTTTAAACATTGAGATATTTATATTTTGTAACAATAACAAAGAAATGGTAACATAATAAAACTCAGGTCGACATATCGTGATCCATTTTATAGGACCGTTTTGTGATGTATATTGGCTTTGAAAATTATGAAGAAAATCCTTGTCGGAGTGAGATACAATGGTAAAATACGTTTGTACCAGTCAGCCAACGAGTTTTAAACATTGAGATATTTATATTTTGTAACAATAACACAGAAATGGTAACATAATAAAACTCAGGTCGACATATCGTGATCCATTTTATAGGACCGTTTTGTGATGTATATTGGCTTTGAAAATTATGAAGAAAATCCTTGTCGGAGTGAGGTACAATTGTAAAATACGTTTGTACCAGTCACCCAACGAGTTTTAAACATTGAGATATTGATATTTTGTAACAATAACAAAGAAATGGTAACATAATAAAACTCAGGTCGACATATCGTGATCCATTTTATAGGACCGTTTTGTGATGTATATTGGATTTGAAAATTATGAAGAAAATCCTTGTCGGAGTGAGGTACAATTGTAAAATACGTTTGTAACAGTCAGCCAACGAGTTTTATACATTGAAATACTTATATTTGTAACAATGACACCAAAAAATGGTAATATAATGAAACTCAGGTCGACAAATCGTGATCCATTTCATAGGACCGTTTTACAGTGAATATTGGATTACAATCAATATGAAGAAATACCATGTCATATATATCTTGACATGGGACACAAAGTTAAGTGGTGCCTTGTTATGGGACACCAAGTTATATGGTTGCCGTTGTGGGTGTTGCCTTTATATGGGACACTGGGGTTGGTGCTGCCTTGATATGGGACACCCACCCCGGTGTCCCATATCAAGGCACCGTATAACTCGGTGTCCCATGTCAAGACACCACATATCATGGTGTCCCATATAAAGGCAACACCCATCCCGGTGTCCAATATGAAGGCAACACCAACACCGGTGTCCCACATAAAGGCAAAACCCACCCACCAAGGCACCATAGGGACCCAAGGGACCCATTTTTGGCACATTGACCTATTTCTTTCCTTTTGTCCTTGGAACCCAAAATTGGGTTAAAATTGTTGTAATTGGTGAGATATTTACTATAAAACATATAATTTCAATAAACAATACAATTTTTGTTAATTTTTCTGCTGACCTTTTCATCCACTTCTACAGGTCGACATTGTGTGATCCACTCTTATAGGACCGAAATTGAATTTTTGACATAATTTCTGTGTTATTTCAAAATAAGAGGGACCGGTTGGAACATCACTTCAGTAATTATGTCGCGTACCTTTCCGCAGAGTTTCAGCGTAAAATGTCGATTTACGGTGTCGCGACATCAGATTATCAGTGAAATTTCAGACGCGATCCCAATTTTTTGCCTCATTTTCACATTTATTGATTAAATTCCATGGAAATTGCACCTGTGGTGCTCCACATGCCTGCGAGTCAGGAATTGCCTTCATTTTGGAGATACCTCAGAAATTATTGGAAATATGGACCGGTGTCTTGGTTCGAGTTGTCGAAGAAAGCGACATAGAAAAAAAATTCCTCCGACTCCGTAAAGCGACGCTTTACGACAAAACTCTGCGACATGGTTCGGACTCTGATTACGCAACAACTGTGGGTTCGAAACCCTTCTACGACTAACCTTAAGGGCTCATGACCCATTTTTGGCACATTGACCTAATTCTTTTCCTTTTGTCCTTGGAACCCAAAATTGGGTTAAAATTGTTGTAATTGCTATAAAACATATAATTTCAATAAACAATACAATTTTTGTTAATTTTTCTGCTGACCTTTTCATCCACTTCTACAGGTCGACATTGTGTGATCCACTCTTATAGGACCGAAATTGAATTTTTGACATAATTTCTGTGTTATTTCAAAATAAGAGGGACCGGTTGGAACATCACTTCAGTAATTATGTCGCGTACCTTTCCGCAGAGTTTCAGCGTAAAATGTCGATTTACGGTGTCGCGACATCAGATTATCAGTGAAATTTCAGACGCGATCCCAATTTTTTGCCTCATTTTCACATTTATTGATTAAATTCCATGGAAATTGCACCTGTGGTGCTCCACATGCCTGCGAGTCAGGAATTGCCTTCATTTTGGAGATACCTCAGAAATTATTGGAAATATGGACCGGTGTCTTGGTTCGAGTTGTCGAAGAAAGCGACATAGAAAAAAAATTCCTCCGACTCCGTAAAGCGACGCTTTACGACAAAACTCTGCGACATGGTTCGGACTCTGATTACGCAACAACTGTGGGTTCGAAACCCTTCTACGACTAACCTTAAGGGCTCATGACCCATTTTTGGCACATTGACCTAATTCTTTTCCTTTTGTCCTTGGAACCCAAAATTGGGTTAAAATTGTTGTAATTGCTATAAAACATATAATTTCAATAAACAATACAATTTTTGTTAATTTTTCTGCTGACCTTTTCATCCACTTCTACAGGTCGACATTGTGTGATCCACTCTTATAGGACCGAAATTGAATTTTTGACATAATTTCTGTGTTATTTCAAAATAAGAGGGACCGGTTGGAACATCACTTCAGTAATTATGTCGCGTACCTTTCCGCAGAGTTTCAGCGTAAAATGTCGATTTACGGTGTCGCGACATCAGATTATCAGTGAAATTTCAGACGCGATCCCAATTTTTTGCCTCATTTTCACATTTATTGATTAAATTCCATGGAAATTGCACCTGTGGTGCTCCACATGCCTGCGAGTCAGGAATTGCCTTCATTTTGGAGATACCTCAGAAATTATTGGAAATATGGACCGGTGTCTTGGTTCGAGTTGTCGAAGAAAGCGACATAGAAAAAAAATTCCTCCGACTCCGTAAAGCGACGCTTTACGACAAAACTCTGCGACATGGTTCGGACTCTGATTACGCAACAACTGTGGGTTCGAAACCCTTCTACGACTAACCTTAAGGGCTCATGACCCATTTTTGGCACATTGACCTAATTCTTTTCCTTTTGTCCTTGGAACCCAAAATTGGGTTAAAATTGTTGTAATTGCTATAAAACATATAATTTCAATAAACAATACAATTTTTGTTAATTTTTCTGCTGACCTTTTCATCCACTTCTACAGGTCGACATTGTGTGATCCACTCTTATAGGACCGAAATTGAATTTTTGACATAATTTCTGTGTTATTTCAAAATAAGAGGGACCGGTTGGAACATCACTTCAGTAATTATGTCGCGTACCTTTCCGCAGAGTTTCAGCGTAAAATGTCGATTTACGGTGTCGCGACATCAGATTATCAGTGAAATTTCAGACGCGATCCCAATTTTTTGCCTCATTTTCACATTTATTGATTAAATTCCATGGAAATTGCACCTGTGGTGCTCCACATGCCTGCGAGTCAGGAATTGCCTTCATTTTGGAGATACCTCAGAAATTATTGGAAATATGGACCGGTGTCTTGGTTCGAGTTGTCGAAGAAAGCGACATAGAAAAAAAATTCCTCCGACTCCGTAAAGCGACGCTTTAAGACAAAACTCTGCGACATGGTTCGGACTCTGATTACGCAACAACTGTGGGTTCGAAACCCTTCTACGACTAACCTTAAGGGCTCATGACCCATTTTTGGCACATTGACCTAATTCTTTTCCTTTTGTCCTTGGAACCCAAAATTGGGTTAAAATTGTTGTAATTGCTATAAAACATATAATTTCAATAAACAATACAATTTTTGTTAATTTTTCTGCTGACCTTTTCATCCACTTCTACAGGTCGACATTGTGTGATCCACTCTTATAGGACCGAAATTGAATTTTTGACATAATTTCTGTGTTATTTCAAAATAAGAGGGACCGGTTGGACCATCACTTCAGTAATTATGTCGCGTACCTTTCCGCAGAGTTTCAGCGTAAAATGTCGATTTACGGTGTCGCGACATCAGATTATCAGTGAAATTTCAGACGCGATCCCAATTTTTTGCCTCATTTTCACATTTATTGATTAAATTCCATGGAAATTGCACCTGTGGTGCTCCACATGCCTGCGAGTCAGGAATTGCCTTCATTTTGGAGATACCTCAGAAATTATTGGAAATATGGACCGGTGTCTTGGTTCGAGTTGTCGAAGAAAGCGACATAGAAAAAAAATTCCTCCGACTCCGTAAAGCGACGCTTTACGACAAAACTCTGCGACATGGTTCGGACTCTGATTACGCAACAACTGTGGGTTCGAAACCCTTCTACGACTAACCTTAAGGGCTCATGACCCATTTTTGGCACATTGACCTAATTCTTTTCCTTTTGTCCTTGGAACCCAAAATTGGGTTAAAATTGTTGTAATTGCTATAAAACATATAATTTCAATAAACAATACAATTTTTGTTAATTTTTCTGCTGACCTTTTCATCCACTTCTACAGGTCGACATTGTGTGATCCACTCTTATAGGACCGAAATTGAATTTTTGACATAATTTCTGTGTTATTTCAAAATAAGAGGGACCGGTTGGAACATCACTTCAGTAATTATGTCGCGTACCTTTCCGCAGAGTTTCAGCGTAAAATGTCGATTTACGGTGTCGCGACATCAGATTATCAGTGAAATTTCAGACGCGATCCCAATTTTTTGCCTCATTTTCACATTTATTGATTAAATTCCATGGAAATTGCACCTGTGGTGCTCCACATGCCTGCGAGTCAGGAATTGCCTTCATTTTGGAGATACCTGAGAAATTATTGGAAATATGGACCGGTGTCTTGGTTCGAGTTGTCGAAGAGAGCGACATAGAAAAAAAATTCCTCCGACTCCGTAAAGCGACGCTTTACGACAAAACTCTGCGACATGGTTCGGACTCTGATTACGCAACAACTGTGGGTTCGAAACCCTTCTACGACTTACCTTAAGGGCTCATGACCCATTTTTGGCACATTGACCTATTTTTTCTCCTTTTCTCCCTGGAACTCAAAATGTGGTTCATTATGTAATTCTTGAATAAATAATTACCTTGAAATGCATAACTTTACTAAAAACAGCATTTTTTCCATTTATTTATCGATTTTAGTCGCTAGGTCGACCTTTTGTGATCCGTTTTATGGGACCGAAATTTCGGTCCTATAAAGAGGATGTGATCCGTCGACGTGAGTCACTGGTCATTGGCTTATAAAAGTCTGATCACAAGGTCGACCTGACATGGTCCTATAAAGAGGATGTGATCCGTCGACATGGTCCTATAAAGAGGATGTGATCCGTCGACTTGGTCCATAAAGATTCGTGATCTGTCGACCTAAAGAGTTGTCTCCCCTGATTTCGAAAATTTCAGTCGTCAAAAACATGATCGGTCGACCTGGTCCCATAAATTCGTGTGATCGGTCGACTATAAGAGTTGTCTCCCCTGATTTCGAAATTTTTGGTCTTGAAAAATGTGATCGGTCGACCTTTGATAATTGGTCAACCATCCAATCATTAATCATAAATTACGCTCAAAATGTGCTTACAGCGTAGATTTCTATTTGTTTATTCATAATTCAACCATGTTTGCTATGCAACGCAAGGTTTGATTGGTTGAAAACCGTGTATTATTTTCCAGTAATACAAGTTCGTGTCACTAATACACGCTCGTAAGTTACGGCTGTTACAATGTTATGTATCTATTATTCACCAATTAATGACATGGCTACTTTAGCCGAGTGGGCTAATGGGTTAATCTACTATCAGTTTTATCACGACGCCAGTTCGAATCCTACGGATGCCATTTAATGCTCAAAACCTGCTAATGTTTCCAATGCTTTTCTTATTGTTGCAAAACATGAATATGTTTGCGTTTTAAACACATTGGCTGGCTGTTTCGAGCTGATAACATAGTAGTATTTCACTCTCACAAGGATTTTCTTCATAATGTTCATAGCCAATATACATCACAAAACGGTCCTATAAAATGGATCACGATTTGTCGACCTGAGATTTTCTATGTTACCGTTTTATTTGTATTGGTACAAAATATATAAATATTTCTATGTTAAAACTCGTTGGCTGACTGGTACAAACGTATTTTAGCATTGTATCTCACTCGGACAAGGATTTTCTTCATAATTTTCATAGCCAACATACATCACAAAACGGTCATATAAAATGGATCACGATTTGTCGACCTGAGATTTTCTATGTTACCGTTTTATTTGTATTTGTACAAAATATATAAATATTTCTATGTTAAAACTCGTTGGCTGACTGGTACAAACGTATTTTAGCATTGTATCTCACTCCGACAGGGATTTTCTTCATAATTTTCGTAGCCAATATACATCACAAAACGGTCCTAGAAAATGGATCACGATTTGTCGACCTGAGATTTTCTATGTTACCGTTTTATTTGTATTGGTACAAAATATATAAATATTTCTATGTTAAAACTCGTTGGCTGACTGGTACAAACGTATTTTAGCATTGTATCTCACTCGGACAAGGATTTTCTTCATAATTTTCATAGCCAACATACATCACAAAACGGTCCTATAAAATGGATCACGATTTGTCGACCTGAGATTTTCTATGTTACCGTTTTATTTGTATTTGTACAAAATATATAAATATTTCTATGTTAAAACTCGTTGGCTGACTGGTACAAACGTATTTTAGCATTGTATCTCACTCGGACAAGGATTTTCTTCATAATTTTCATAGCCAACATACATCACAAAACGGTCATATAAAATGGATCACGATTTGTCGACCTGAGATTTTCTATGTTACCGTTTTATTTGTATTTGTACAAAATATATAAATATTTCTATGTTAAAACTCGTTGGCTGACTGGTACAAACGTATTTTAGCATTGTATCTCACTCCGACAGGGATTTTCTTCATAATTTTCGTAGCCAATATACATCACAAAACGGTCCTATAAAATGGATCACGATTTGTCGACCTGAGATTTTCTATGTTACCGTTTTATTTGTATTGGTACAAAATATATAAATATTTCTATGTTAAAACTCGTTGGCTGACTGGTACAAACGTATTTTAGCATTGTATCTCACTCGGACAAGGATTTTCTTCATAATTTTCATAGCCAACATACATCACAAAACGGTCCTATAAAATGGATCACGATTTGTCGACCTGAGATTTTCTATGTTACCGTTTTATTTGTATTGGTACAAAATATATAAATATTTCTATGTTAAAACTCGTTGGCTGACTGGTACAAACGTATTTTAGCATTGTATCTCACTCGGACAAGGATTTTCTTCATAATTTTCATCGCCAATATACATCACAAAACGGTCCTTTAAAATGGATCACGATTTGTCGACCTGATATTTTCTATGTTACCGTTTTATTTGTATTGGTACAAAATATATAAATATTTCTATGTTAAAACTCGTTGGCTGACTGGTACAAACGTATTTTAGCATTGTATCTCACTCGGACAAGGATTTTCTTCATAATTTTCATAGCCAACATACATCACAAAACGGTCCTATAAAATGGATCACGATTTGTCGACCTGAGATTTCCTATGTTACCGTTTTTATTTGTATTTGTACAAAATATATAAATATTTCTATGTTAAAACTCGTTGGCTGACTGGTACAAACGTATTTTAGCATTGTATCTCACTCCGACAAGGATTTTCTTTATAATTTTCATCGCCAATATACATCACAAAACGGTCCTATAAAATGGATCACGATTTGTCGACCTGAGATTTTCTATGTTACCGTTTTATTTGTATTGGTACAAAATATATAAATATTTCTATGTTAAAACTCGTTGGCTGACTGGTACAAACGTATTTTAGCATTGTATCTCACTCCGACAAGGATTTTCTTCATAATTTTCATAGGCTATATCTATGTTACCGTTTTTTGTTTAGTTATTGGTACAAAATACAAATATTTCAATGTTTGAAACTCGTTGGCTGACTGTTACAAACGTATTTTACTCTTGTATTTCAGCCGGAGACGGTATTTTTCATAATTCCCAAGCTTCATTATTCATCATAAAACCGTCCAATGAAATGTTTTTCTTATTTTTGCAAAATATTAATGTTTTTAACTGTTTATAACTCGTTGGTTGACTGTCAGAATCCAATATTACCATTTTATTACCTGTGTGTATTGTGTTATAATCTTTGAAGCGACCAATCTGTCTATAAATGCATTGAAACTGATTCAATAATATGTTTTCATGCTAGGCATGCTAAGTAGACATGTTTTTTCACCAAATCATCATGGTTATCAAAAGCGGACCTTGATCCGTCGACCTGAACTTGGTCCTCAAATAAATCACGCTTTGTCGACCTGGGGCCAAAGGTATATCATCGTTCTACTTTTTTGTTTTCAAGAATTTTGCAAAGATATTTCGTGTCAATATTGCTGAGGACCTAATCTACCAACCCTGCAAAGAAGGTTGCCGAGTTGAGTGTGGGCTCTGAAAAATGGCGAAAATAGTTTTTCGGGTCGACGGATTCTGATTGAAAGTTCGGTCTTGTGTCCACCAAAAAAAAAATAGAAGTTGTTTCAACTTGAAACTATGCATACATGTAGAACAATAAGAGATGTACAAAATATGTAAAAATCAGCTTAATCCGTCAAACAATGTCGGTTTATACTCAAATATGGCAAGGTCAACATTTCTGATCGGACTTTTTTTCGGGGACCGACATTGATTGCATTGATTTTTTTTTCAAAGTAGAAAAGATAGAAAATTCTTCTGCCCGTCAAAATAAACAGAACAACTTAACGTATAGGGAATCCGTTGTTAGAGTTCTCTACGCCACCTATTTCGTTCACAATCTACGTTCAAGTGTTGCAAAATGTGATCCGTCGACCTAACGGTCGCAACCTAGAAAAATTCGATTTCTCAAAAAATAGGATATGTAGAGAGTTCTATTTTTGCATGAATGTAGTACATATACATGCCAAACTTTCCACAAAATATTGAGCAAATATATTTAATAATGAATTTTTAATGGGCGATTTAAGAAACATCGTGATTTAGGTTCGGTCAGAAGTAGGGTCGCCATGGGGGGGTATATGGGGGAGAGGATCTTTTTCCCAGAGTTGTAGGGTGAAAAGTAGATGATATAATAGGGTAGAATATACTTTTTTAAGTTCTTTTCTCTGACTTACAACCTCTCAATCCGGATCCTGGGGCAAAAATATCCAGTAATAAAAAAAATAAAAAAAAAGCGTCCTGATCGATTAAAACCTCAGAAATGTCGGAATCTTCGGATTTTTGCATGTTAACATGTCTTTCGACTAAAACCAATAATTTTTCTGCTTTTCAAACATTTCAAATGTTTCTCGTTGGCTGTCAACTGACCTCAGGTCGACTTTTCGCGATCGGACTTTTCAGGAAGTAAAAGTCGTAACAAGGTTTCCGTAGGTGAACCTGCGGAAGGATCATTACCGAATTGCAAAACACGCAAAACATACACAATTCGTGTACGAAAAACGCAATGTCACCGGAGACCAGGGCCAGACCCTACTCCGACTGACAAAACCCAGTGACAACGCAAGACGAAACGTCGGGGTATCTGTACCGGTTTAATGAGCAACGGCCGCCCCAGACGTCTAGTCATTCTTATCAATCAATACACGTACCAAGCAGTAACCAAAATTGCAGGCAAAGGACTTCGGGCCA
>NW_022982539.1:0-16690 GCF_902652985.1 Pecten maximus
TAGTAATAATAGTAAACAGGTAAACATTTAAGATTTTTGAGAATTTTTTACTGCGAAATTCACCTATTTTCAAAATGGCTACCCTGGAGAAAATTTGAGCTGAAGGACCCAACTTTTTTTTTTGATTAGGTGTTATATCAGACCCTAAACTTTTGTTATAAACCATAATCGTCATATTCAATTCAAGAATTTGAATGAAATAATCCAAAACGTTAACACTAAGGTCTATGGGAAAACAATTGGTTGGTTGGTCTCTACAGTGTTGTCACCCGCCAATCTGTTATTTAAGGAGACAGATTTAAATAAGTATTTTCATACTTTTTTCTGAATCCTTTTATTATTATGTATCATATATATGACATGTAAATATTGAATAAAATATTGTTTAAACTAAGATATTCAAGACATTATGATCCTTTATCGTTGTGTTGTATGAAGTTTGATCAAAATCCCTCAAGAAGAATGAAGCCTCTAGTGAGCTGACCAACTTTGGTGTTACATACAGGAGAGGAAGCCTATGGTATACCTATGGTAGTCACTCTGGTTTCACCAGTATAGGACTGATAATCAAAAGCTCTCAAATCCATTTTTATGTAAAACACTAAGCTAACTTCAACACAAATAATTAAATATATGCAACCATAGCACAAGTGGGAAGGGTTTTTGTAAATTTGTGTAAAACTCTTGAAATGACTGGTTTTGCCAAAAATTAAATAGAAATATTGGGGAAATAGTTCAAAAATACAAATAAACCTGTTCTATGTGACCTTATATGACAATGTAAGTAAGGTCACATATATAACAGGTGGTCTCTTTAATCCAGGTGGGGATATGGTCTTATATGAAATATAATCATGTAATTCAGGTGATCACTAATTTTAAGGCAGGTTTGACTGAATCCAACATCTTGCTATAAATTCTTACCACATCAAATTACTATCATGTACTATGATAATTATCTATACATATATAGGAAACACTGCAATAAAGTTAAAGCTAGAAAATTGTATACATGAATTACAATATATAGCATGTATTACAATATATAACATGTATTACACTATATAACATGTATTACAATATATAACATGTGATACAACATATAACATGTATTACAATATATAACATGTATTACACTATATAACATGTAATACAATATATATAACATGTGATATAATATAACATGTATTACAATATATAACATGTATTACACTATATAACATGTATTACAATATATAACATGTAATACAATATATATAACATATAATATATAACATGTATTACACTATATAACATGTGATACAACATATATGTATTACAATATATAACATGTATCACACTATATAACATGTATTACACTAAATAACATGTTATATAATATGTATTATAATATATAACATGTGATACAACATACATTCAAACCTCGATGATTCGAGCTTCGTTGATTCAAATTTCTCGCTGTATCAAACTTTTTGCTTGGTCCCGAATTTCCTCATTATATAACGCTACTAACGAACCTATGTATGATTCGAATTTTTATAAATCAAAGTTTTCGATGTATCAAACTTTTTTCATGGCCCGTTAGCTATGATATTATAGGTAATTGACATCTCATGATTCGAACAAAAAAAAGTTTACCTGTACTGACCACTGGACAGGTGTTTGTCGTGACCCCCGCGGCAAGATTTCACACCTCTCCCACAAATGCCCTGACTGACAATATGGATAACGATAGCATGTGTTGTCACTCCCAATCATGGGGTTAATTAATAATCAGACCAAATTGATAGATAAATGGTGTTTTTAGAAGCCATGGCATTTAATCACTCCGGTAAACCATACCGGTAGTCGTCTTTGATGATCTCTAGATCTGCTGCAATTGAAATCAGCGGTTGGTGAGTAAATTTTACGGAACAGTAAAACAAGCAGATCAATTTTAAACACAAACAATCAGTGATGTCTTCACTCATATTCAAAGTGTCACGTTTCAAACTTATACATAAATATAAGTATGTAAATCGGTTATTTGTCATTTAATCACGCATTCTCCAACTGATCGGCATTCCGTATTTTACAAGAGACACCATTGTACAAAGGTGACACTTTTTTCTCTCCATTTTATTATAGAGTTTATATTGATAAATTTTACTAACTTTATACGATTTTTCAATATACGACGGTGCCATCTGGTTTGGTGTATTGGTCCCAGTTCTTAGCTCCATAATCCATGATTATTTACATACATGATGGATCATATGGCAGCCGACCACCATAGACGGACATCTCGTTATTTGTAAACTACAGTTATAACATGGTATAATGTGTGATGTTCTGTATAATCTCGTCACATTTATAACACGGTATAATGTGTGATGTTCTGTATAATCTCGTCACATTTATAACACGGTATACTGTGTGATGTTCTGTATAATCTCGTCACATTTATAACACGGTATAATGTGTGATGTTCTGTATAATCTCGTCACATTTATAACACGGTATAATGTGTGATGTTCTGTATAATCTCGTCACATTTATAACACGGTATACTGTGTGATGTTCTGTATAATCTCGTCACATTTATAACACGGTATAATGTGTGATGTTCTGTATAATCTCATCAATGATCAAAGATGACAAAACTACCAGATCGTTGAACAAAATGACACAACTCGGAACGTCTGTAAACAATGTGACGTCATTAGAATGTACCAGTTACATTAGTGTACAACAATGTATCTTACAGACCTACACAAATGACCAAAAGAATGAAGCACAGTGAAAGAGGAAAAATTTGTTGGTTCATTGCACAAATTGATTATTTTGATATGGTCTCTGTTTAAATCGGTTTTCAGAAATATCAACGTCTTCTTTAATGTGTTGATGTTCTGTCAACGCGTACTGAAATGTTCTGTCATTAAACTGTTTGAAATAATATTAAAAAAACATCTGCAGACCAAACAAACCAAACGCCAACATCGGGATTCACACGTAGTAGTCATACGTTGACTCTTCATTTTTTGGACAAATAACCAGTCAAATAGTTTATACATGCCCACTGACAATATCGCCGACGGGACTGAGGGATTGTCTTGGCACAGCCCCAAGGCGTTCTTGAACCACTGCCCGAACCTCTCTCCTCAAAGCCTCCATATTTTCCATCTTCCATGAAGAACTTTCATCCGAATTCTGATATGCAAGGGTGCAACTGATTGGTTAATCTGATGAAGTTTAACGCGTTAAGATTTAACACGTTAAAATAATTATGAACGTGATAAAACTGTCTTTAACGCGTTAAATGATAACTGCATTTAACGCGTTAAATGTAAAAATTTAACGCATTAAGTTAAATGTTATGTTTAACGCGTTAAATGTATCTCGTTTTTGACATGAACGGCCTTTCATACTTTAGCAGAAAAACGTTAACGTAAGTGTGCATTGTACCTTTGCTTTATCTATTACACGGGATATAAGTGTTTTGTAACAGATACATAGTTCGATTAAAAATTTTTTAGGTATAATTGATGAAAAGTATTTTTATGGGTTTAGGGTAAATTAACTAAACTTTTCGATGTGATCATGACAGGCGACGATCAACACGAAGACACCGAGGACATCTAACGTTAACAGATATGGTCAAAATCAAGAAAACATCAATCTATTGTCAACCATGAATAATTCGAAGTCCCGCTGTTTCAAAGTTTTTCTGTTAGTCCCTTGAACTTCGAAACATTGAAGTTTGACTGTATAACATGTATTACAATATATAACATGTAATATAATATATAACATGTATTACAATATATATGTAATACAATTCAATATATGTACTAGGTAGCTACAAAGAGGTGTTTTTATCATATCACTTAAACTCTTAATATACATTTTGAGTTACTAAATTAAATATACTCAATGTGAATTTAGTCTGTGTTTCAATGAAAGAAAAAATAGAAAAGGTAAAATGATTGTTAAATTTCAACTACCGTATTTGACCTAAGGGCGCCTGCCCTAATAAGGTGCCTGCCCTAATAAGGGTGCCCCTACCTTTTTTCAAGGAAATAAATCTTTGACTGAGTGTCAAAATGGTGTTGAAAAGTAATAATTCATGTGAAATGTTTTGCTACTTTATGTGTTCAATTTTCTTCAGCAAATTCAGTAACTGGATTTTTGTCTATTCCTACAGATGACATGCCAGTGCAAAGAGCACCCAAAACTTAACACACATACAAATAATAACTTACCATCTTTATTTGAAGATAAAGTAAAAGACTTCATTCTTGTTGATAAATAACTTTTGTTCAGAACAGAAAGCTAGTAAAAGACATTGTAAATCAATTATTAGGTCAAAGAAAACGATGTCTGATATGATCTGGGAAATCACCTGTGTCTATAAATAGAACACAAAAGAGTTCCATTTGAACATAAATGGTGGAACACACGTTCTCTGGTCTAAAGATCAGCTGGCATGGTTTACAAGTTTACAGGAATATTCAAGTGATGTTTAAGCTTAATATATAATAATGAAAAGCTTAATATATGATAATGAATAGATATCTTCATTTGGAATATTTTTATGACTGCATATTTTACCGTTTCCACAGCCTTGGGTATTCTGCTATAAGGTATAGTCTGTTTCATAAAACTTCAGAATAACTAATCTTAATAAGGGCGCCCCCACTGTCAATTACCCGCGTTCTGTGCCCTTATTAGGTCAAATACGGTATATATTTTGTACAATGTACACATTTTAATGTATGTACTCGTACTTTGTATATTCACATGTATAACATGTACACTGGCAACTCTTAATTACTACAAACATGCATATATATTATACATATAACAAATCCCATCGTACCATACTTTAACTGGTAAACACATGTGGACACACTATCTGATACTGCATATTTATACTATTGAAGCTTCATTTTGTATTCTGTTCATGATCCATATTAATATTTTTTATGTGAGAAACTAGAGATCTACCTATAGGATTACAGGATACATGTTTTCATACATGACAGTAGAGATTATAATTAGTATCTCCAACTGTATATCAAATAATGGAAATTTATGCATATTGAATACTACTCTGTACACTTTATACATTGATAACAAATTCCTCACGTGTCATGTATATCAGCTTTATATAAACATCTTAAAATAATTAATGTTAAGCTCTCTATCTAGTGAAGCTGGAGACAGTCGGGGTAGAAGGGCTATACATAGTCGTCCCCATTGTCTCTTTTCTGTCTATTTGTCACACATTTTTGTCCAGTGGGGGTTCTATCCATATTGGGGGTACTGCTTTCCAGATAATTTTTTGTCATTCCTTTTGTAAATCATGTATTTTCTTCAACTAATTATTACACACAATTTTGAGTTTTCATTTCTTTGTTTCAATATAACTTTAGAAATTTCTTACTGAACAATTGGTATTTGAACAACAGGCAAAATAAACCAAATACAATGTAGTTGAAACAATAATTCAAAAACTTATATACTATCTGCAATAAACATCATGTGATGTACAGTTATTCATAGGAGATCAACATGATGAACCACTTGTGTTGTGGAAGTAGGCAGGATGTTAACAGGAAAAGCTTTATCCAGCTCTATAATTCTGTCTGTGTTGACATTAATTATAACCTCCTCGCGCGATCGGGATTAATGCTGTACATATTATTGAATCCATTAGAAGTAGAGGATTAAACTAGTAGGTGTATGTATGTCTACCTGGTCATCACGTATATCCTTGACCGCCTGAGATCAAACATCTGACAAGTTTTATTTAAAATTATTTATGACTGGAACTATGTACCATAAACAACTTTTGTTGGGTCATCTTTGATAAATTATCTAATTGGCCCCTACTACAATTTATTCTTATTTTGTCATTGTGAGTAAGATGATAAAGAACTCTAATGTCCATCTACTTTAGTGATTTTTGCCTTCAGTAGGTAAAATTGTAACTGTGTATAAGCCTTCTACTATTGTAATTATGTCTGTTGTGGGTCAAATAGGAGCTGTCTCATAGCCTTGATCCTACTCCTGTAATTTTGTCTTTGTTAGGTAAAACAATAACAGTCTATTAGTCTCTGACCCCAGTGATAGCAACTCTCTCTTAGCTTCCTATTCTTGTACCAGGTAATTTTCAAAGAATCATCAAAGAAGTGAATACAAATGTACTAGGTGGGTGGTGCAGGCCCATTGGGCCTATTGTTTACCCACAGCAGACCATTTTACAACTAGTTAACCTTCCGACAGTTGTAATTTTGTCTGCTGTTGAGTTGTTAAACAATGGGCCTGCATTACTCACCTTATAAGTATTCACTGCTTTGATGGTTTTCTGCCTTGAATTATGTTAATAAAAAATCAAAGTACTGAAAGTACTGTAGGAGGCGTTAGTCAGATGTAAAAGGAGATATTTGAAATAAAGCAAGAATACAAATTAAACTGATACCAACATGACTAAACATTTCCACTTAAATGTGTCAAACCAACCGGACATAATTGTTTTCACAGTCCTGATGAAAGTAATGGTTTAGACTGTTCCGATGTACATAATGGTTTTAACCATCTTAAAAGTTGCAAACCTACTTCTAAAAGTAGTTAAACATTTCTTATTTCAATCAAACCTTTACTTAAAAAGTCAAACATTTTAAATTTTTTCAAATCAACGTCTACTTACATTGTAGGTACATGTCATTAACATTCATACTTTAAACCATCTTTTATACTTAAGTAGTTCAAAATTTGCATTTATGTGTTTAAAACAAACTTATATTTTATAGGCCTGGGTATTAGAAACGTCGAAACAATAAGATATGCATTTCAATAAGTTATAGTAATGCACGATATGTATTGAAAATATAGGGAGTGTCTGCTACTTTTTTTGTTGAAAGTGTGCAATGTCTTTCAATATCTTGTAAACAAAATTGTTTATTCCTTTCTATTTTGATCTTAGAATAATATCAAAATTAGATTGACAGCTTTTAAAAGTTATTACACTTTTTTTTTAACAAAGACCTCATTTTTAAGGACAATTATTTCAAAATTAGATATCAATTCCATCTAATTTAATAGATCCAATGTCAATATTAAACAATAAATTGTGATTTGTGATTTGTTGCTTTTTAATTTACCACCAAGATGTAGATAATAGCCTAGTAGCTATAGGTACTGTATATAAATATAAAGCGTTTTACATGCAAAATATTGAAAACTTTCATATTTGATATCAATTCAATATGATTGTATAAGTCCCTTGGGCCTATTTTTACATCAGGATTGTGTTCATCTCTTGGTGTCCAGCAAGATTATGGAGTTGGGATCCGAATGGTTTCACAGATAAAACAAGAGGCCCAGAGGGCCTGTATCGCTCACCTGGTTTTATGAGATATGAAACAAGAATGATGCTTATATTTATTTGTCGCTGGTATTTCTATGTCAATATATCATAAGCATTTTATATGGGTACATGTACATTGGTTTATTGTTATTCTAAAAATGTCAATTTAGCGAAATTGACCTATTTTGGTCCCATCCTTCAGCCCCGGGAGGTTAACCCCAACATTTGTAGAATTTTGAATACCAACCCCATAACCAAGCTACCATACAAATGTAGGTTTTATACCAAATTGTGCAATTAATCCATGAAATGAAATTGACTTTGGGTACAACCCCATAGGGATTGCTACCACACCAATGTGAGTTATATCCATAACTTAGTTTCAGAGAAACCAATTGACCCCTTTTGACCCTGCCCCCCGGGGGTCAACCCCACCATTTTTACAATTTTGAATCCCTACCCAAAAGGATGCTACCAGTCATGTATGAGCTATATCGATTGCTTAGTTTCAGAGAAGAAGTTATTTATGTCAATTAGGCCAAATTGACCCCTTTTGAGCCAACAATTGAATTGCAATTTATGGATAATTTTTTTATTTTGGCAAGAAAACATTCTTTAAAGGGCATGTCTACATCATTTTTGATAACTTGCCCTTGAAACTTCACACACACCTTCATAAGAGCCGGTTCTTTAAAATGTGAATGAAGGTCAAGGTCAGAGAGATAAACTCAATATTTGTAGCCAGTTACACATGTTACATGTATCTGTTTGCCAAATATCCAGCCTTCATGTGTATGTGCAGTTTTGGGTCATTTTTTTCATTTTGGTAGGAATTTCTTTTTAAAAGTGCCATATCTGCGTCATTTTGATTATTTGACCTTGATACATTGCACACACCTTTAAAAGGGCTGATTCTTTAAAATGTGACCCAAATTAATAATTTTGAAAGAACTTTGAATTTTCTTCATCATTTGACCCCCGTGACCTTGAATGAAGGTCAAGGTCAAATATAAGTATAACATTTGTAGCCAGCCATACGTTATCGATGCGCCAAACATCAAGCCTTCATGTGTATATTATAGATAAAAGAGCAGAAACCTTTATTCTGCAATTTTGGATTATTTTTTAATTTTGGCAGGAGAAAATAGCTTTATGATTCTTTTCCAAGTGCCATATCTTTCTGCCATATTTTTATCTGATGACATTAAAATATGCACATTCTGTTTCAGTGGACTATGTTCTTTCATATGAAATGAAAAAAAAAAGCAATATAAGATTTTTATTTTTGACATTCAAACCCATAACAAGTCATTGGCCTTGTCTCTGCCATTCTCTGACAATAAATCATTGAGAAAAGTTTGCCCTAACCACGTGCTAACCAATTTCCAATGAAAATGAAACAAATTATGCTAAAATATGTGTGATGAGTTTCCTATATAAACTATAGTAAAATGTATCCTCTCCCCAGGGATAATGCGACACATAGGGGGCCATGAAATTAACAATTTTGATAAAACAGCTTAAGAACCTTTTGTACACCATTCTGCGATATCTTGGTCTTAAGAAGAAGACCGACGCATGGCGACAGATCAAATCATAATGGTGTATATTATGAGCTGAATGTCAAAGGATTGTAAACTCTGTACAAATTGTATTATATTATCAGGCAGTCAGCCTTAATGTATGTTTCATATCTACCATATTAGAAGTTTGATGTTTTGTACGATATATATATATACTTAATTTTTACACATACATTAAAGGAGTTAGCTACTTTCATAAATTAAGATGTTTTTTCTAGAGTTTACTAGGCCGGATGAAATATGATCATGAGCAATCAGTATGGTCAATATGAGATTTGATAAAATGCCTCTCATAGTCAACCACTCATGATCACTCAACTTCTTTTTGTAGGAGTCAATATTATATGTAGGAGAACTAAACTCTCGTGATGTC
Source organism: Pecten maximus (assembly GCF_902652985.1). Classification (NCBI taxonomy): domain Eukaryota; kingdom Metazoa; phylum Mollusca; class Bivalvia; order Pectinida; family Pectinidae; genus Pecten; species Pecten maximus. The sequence continues at coordinate 9,308 of NW_022982539.1, forward strand.
TGTTGCACATAAGTACAAAGAAATACATTATCACTTAAGCCGAAAAAATTCACACTTAAGTAGCAATAACACATAATAGTCAAAAACCCAATATATGTGATCCGTGATAAGAAACAGTACTTATAAGCATTTTTGGCAATTTATCCTGAAACAGCTATAGCCTTCCATATTTGACATCCCACAGATTGTTGCTTGTATATATATATATATAGTTTTAAAGGTCAACATTGGAAAAAACCTAAATGGTTATACATGAACTCATAATAAATAGAATTATTGACAAAAAAGTTTCATTTATTTTCACACTTTCTGGAGACCAATAATGAGATTGATGAGCATTTTAAGGGATTTGTTTGTGACATGAAAATCAAACATTTTTAATTAAATTTCAAAAGCAAATATAGATTTATTTTGAAAGTTATGACGAATATTGATATTTGAGAAAGTCTTATATTATATGGATTTGATATATCGATTGCCAATAGATATACATGTATGTATCATTTTACATGAAAACAACAAAAAGTTATATTACATGAAAACAACAAAAAGTTGTACTAATAGGTTAAAATGCAATTGGTATACATTTTGTTAATCTACAATTACTTTGTGTTGTTTAAATATTCTATGTAATACAAACATTTCACAGCTTGGTGCATACAAATGTATACATGTATATATATTACATGAAAACATGAAAAGGTTGAATCGTGAGCTGAATAATATATAAATAAGACAAGCTGGTTCAATAATAATTTAGCATTTTCATATATATTACGAGTGCGAGTAGCTACTGCAGTAAACCTTATCGCAAAAACCCAGATTATGTATATTGTCTCTGTCGGGGAAGGTACAGCACAAATGACCACCACGACAGATATGTGCCAGTTTTCTTAGTTTTAAAAAATAAACGATCGAATTCCATCACGCCATCAGGTAGATCACTCTAGGTCTACCGATTCATAGATTTGAAACACAGGGACTTCGATCAGTTATCGCAGTAATCCGAAGGGTTCTGGTGTTGATATCGCCTTAAAGCTGATTAAAGTCTGCATATAGTATATAGCAAGATCGTCAGAAAATTCGGACTATAATCGCAGTAGATATTGTGATTTTGTGGTCTGGCCAGGCTTGAACAACTTATCGTAAACAGTTTCGTCCTAAATAAACAAACGCTTATTTCAGTGGGTCAACAAACAGATTTAAACTTTGTAAGCAACTTGCCTTTAATTCATGTTGATAGATATTAATTTCTAGCGACAAACATCACACTTTGATGCTTCGTGTGAAGCCCGTGTCCACGTGCCTCCATTTTGACAGAGTGCTCGCTCACGTAAACAGACGGAACACGTGATCGCTAAATATCGGACCAAATCTCATAAAATCTCGTGAACAAACTACCAAGTTGTAAACAAAAGATATGTTGTTAGCCAAAACCTGGAGGGTATTATGAAAATTGGGAATTGTTTGCGCTTGGTTGTTATGCCATCTTTATTCCTAGTAGTTAAACAAGTGTCCTCTGTAAGGTAACGTCAGAATCTCGCAGTTATCTCCCTTCAAACAGTATTTTCGATATAGATTTGCAAAAATCGATGCAGGTGTAGATATTTACAAGACATTATTCTTATTGTTTATTCAAAATAGTTCCCGAAATGTTCACAACATTATCAGCATAGTTAATACATTTCTGTGCACATCTACTTTGAATGACGGACTACAATGAGGTGCCTCATACTTGGAACTAATAGTATAAGCGAATCATTACCCCTAGTTACAGAAATTACCACCAGAGGTCTCAAATTCCGGGCTTCCGCCGAAGAGAAATTTATACTGAATATACCTTTTTTCATGTAATAGCACTTGATTTGTAGTCTTGATAGTTATCATAAATGTATATATAGTTCAACTACATCATATATGAACCGAAAGAAACTACAAAATGAACTGTGAAAGGAAATACAGCGAAAATGAAAGTGAGAGATTGTGACGTCACAACTCGTAGGTGATTGTAATATGGCAGGCGTAAACGCCTCCATAAAAACTTGATTCTAGGCCTTTCAGTTAATCAGTGGAAGTCCTTTGAATGTAATAACATATTTGACCTATATGTGATCTTGAATATGGTTCAAAGTCATTCACTTATTCAAACTTGGGCTCCATCTCGGGAAACTACCAGCCAAATATCATGATTCTAGGCTTTTTGGTTTTTGAGAAGAAGTTGTTTGAATGTTTTAACAAATTTGACCAAAATGACCTTGAATACAGAAACCAGAAAGCACTATATGAAGTTTTAGGTTGATTGACCCAAAGGGAACTGGACAGATTTTCTATTCATTTACAGTGGCCATGACTTTCGAACCTGAAAAGCAATCCCAAGCAAGCACTTTTGATAAGGAAGTACTATACAAAGTTTGAGCTTAATTGGTCCAAGGAAACTTGAGTTATCAAATGGAAACCAAGTTTCTATTAATAGCATCAGTAATCTTGACCTTTGACCTTTGAACATCGAAACTTAAAGCAATCCCAAGCAAGCACTTCCTATAAGAAAGCAATGCATCAAGTTTGAGTTTGATTGGCCCAAGGGATCTCAAGTTATCGCAAGCAAACCTATTTTCTATTTATAGTAGCAATGACCTTTGAACCTGAAAAGCAATCCTAAGCAAGCACTTTTGGTAAGGAAGCACTGTGTGAAGTTTGAGTTTGATTGGCTGAAGGGAACTCGAGTTATTGCATGGAAACCAATTTTCTATTAATAATAACAGTGACCTTGACCTTTGACCTTTGAACCTGAAAAGCAATCCCAAGCAAGCACTTTTGGTAAGAAAGCACTGTTTGTAGTTTGAGTTTGATTGGCCAAAGGTAACTCAAGTTATTATATGGAAACCAATTTTCTATTAATAGAAACAGTGACCTTGACCTTTGACCTTTGAATCTGAAAAGCAATCCCAAGCAAGCACTGTATGAAGTTTGAGTTTGATTGGCCAAAGGGAACTCAAGTTATTGGACGGAAACCATTGTGCGGCGGACGTCGACGACGCAGACGACACTGACATAGTAATACCTATATGTAACCTTTTCAAGGCGACACAAAAAATCACAATACAAATGTAAATATAAAATATCTTGAATTTCAGCAGGGGAAATGACTAGGCAGACATACCTGTCCAGTGTCCAAATTGAATCTCACTTGTCTATGTCAAAATATTACCATATCTGTTAATATACAACGTACTTAAGAGTTGTATCATTTAGGTAATAGATTTGGACCTCCACTAATACTGATTCTTTTGAGTAACTGTTAAACATCTAATAGTATACCTCTCAAAGTCTCTGGGCTTCTTTTTATTCAGGAAGTTGTCCATGGCCCACTTATGACTATCATGACCTTGCATATTTATATCGAGTCATTATTGAGAAGACGTTTTTTAAGAAGAAAAATTGACGGTGGCCAGACAACAGACATATGTACCATATACAGGACTGTATATATACACCTCACCACAATGTATTCTCACTTCAGGCAGGTGAACTAAAAGCTATCAATGATTATAAAGACATAATATATTATTTCAAACTCATTTCTGGATTTTTTCCCCAGTTAATTTGACACCTGTGACCACAAAAGCACATCAAGCATAACAGGCCTTGATTTAAGCATGCTACTGGTGGAATTTTGGGATAATCAGAAGTCCTTTAATGATTGAAACACGTTTGAGACATGACCTTGATCGTTTGTCATTGTCACTTATTTGAACAAACTTGGAACTGGCTAATTATCATGACCCTTGGCATCTTGCTTATATTTATGAGAAGAACTACTTCAAAAGTGTTAATATACAGGTCAAGGTCGTTTGTTTTTAACAAACCTGGAAGCCCTTCCTCCAACATGCTATTTGTCACTGTACATATATTATAGAAACATGCTTCTTGGTTATTTAGATGAAGCTTAAATGGTTTAAAAATTTACAATATCAACTCTGTGACCTTGTATATGAATCAATTCATTTGAACACACATGGTTGCACTCCATCACAATATGCTTCTGGCCCAATATCATGACCTTGACTATTGAGAAAAACAGAGGCTTAACCATAGCATAAACTCACTTCAGGCATGTGAGCTAAAATCATCTTTCATACAATAGCTTTGAAGGAGATTTAAAACACACACCTTGATAAATGGATTCTTTTTTCAGTAAATTGTCCTTTTCCATGTTTTTCGTCTTCGCATGGTTCGTTGGTGACAACCTCTACTCCTTCACCATTCTCACTTTGTTCATGGCTGTGCTTGGCTATCATGTACAGCTGACCGATTTGGTACTGCAGGTAAACAAATAATTCTTTATCAATATAAATTAATGTAACTCTGTTATATTATTTGATTCTAGCCATTTTACAATGTAAACTCTGGTACGGGTTTGATCCCTAGCAGAAGAATTGAAATATATATCCAACATCTACCACATTAATATTGATTCATACACATATGAAAAAATAATTAATGTTCTGCATTTCTGTTAGAATGAATTAAAAGGAGTACTTGATTTGTATATACATGATGATGATCTGTACTACTTGGTTTGTATATACATGTTGATGATCTGTACTACTTGGTTTGGTTCCTGTTTCTCCCAAAACTGAAAATCTAGGTAAACATTTTTTGGGAGAAACAGGATTTGTTTACACAGGGGTCTAATTATTACGTAAACACAGAAAGTAATTATCTCTCTCATTCATTTATTGCAAAATCCAGGTAAATACAGGTAAATACATGTAGATAGGTGATAGAACTACAAAAATGTCAATTTGATGTTATACTTTGAGATATGAAATTACATATTATTTCATTGACAAAATCATATACATGTATATGTGAATATATATGTCAAACATATTTTAAACTTTACACACATATATGTACTTTTTACTGGTGATATAATACTTATACAATTGATACCTAATAAGCACTATATTATCTTCAAAATACAATATAATAACCACCACATATACATTCATACATACATTACAAATGAACACTATTTATATCATAAATAAACCAATAGTTTACTTTCTCTGTATAATATTTGTACTGTATAACAAAAGTTGAATTTTATAGCAAGGATGATACATTGTTAACAGAACTTGTAATTACACATATGTAGTATGTTGTTTTTCACTCCGTATGTAATAAATATGTTGCTCGGTCGCCATAGTTGTTGTAGTCGATGTCGCCGTTGTAGTGGTCTGTCAGCTGCCCAGTCCTGTGTCTGTAGTTTGGATACTTCTTCGTCGTAGTTGGCGGGTATTGGTTCGAGTTTCTTCCTACACCACTTCATGGTGCTGTTCATTATCTTCTGAACTTCCCCCTGGAAATGGTTGGGTGGGTGGTTGTGTTGATGACCGAAATTTTACAGGAATACCGTTGGTAGTGTTGATGGTTGCAGCCTGGCAGGGAAGTCTTTATCAGAGCATCTCCAGTAGTATATAGTGTCTCTGTAGTTGTTCTTCATCATGTACCGTATGCAACCTGGACTAGAGTCCTACCACCATACAGCCCCTACATTGGTTTGGTTTACAACTCTTTTGAGGTTGAACAAATAACTTAATTGGTACAGATAACATATCTCCTGAAGATGAACATATAGCCTTTTTAGTGACACCTGCCCTGAAGTTAATAATTTATAATATGGGGGATACATATAAAAATAAGTCAATTATATGAAAAATGTTAAAATATAAATAACTTTTATAAAATCATCTTATTAAATTGCGCGTTTTAATTCTAAATTCAAACCATTTATGAATATATGGACAAATCTAAAAGAAGTCAATTATAATCGCTTCTATACATACATAACTTTTTATTTTTATCTTTCTATTTCTTATTAAATTAAACGTTTTATTTTTAAATTCAAACCATCTGTGAATATATGGATAAATCTATTATTTCATTTATTTGACAACTGATACATACAGTAATAGACACCTTAATTTACCTGTACAGGTAACAGGAACGTTGATTTACCTGTACAGGTAGCAGTTAACTTAACTGTTAAAACAACACTCTCCCTATATTGTTTACATAAGTTTTTGGGAGAAACAGGATGACACCCTTGGTTTGTATATATACATGTTGATGATCAGGACAAGTTAGATTTCAATCTGCACAGGTATGTTTCTTCAGTTCTATGCCCTGCAGAAAGAAAAATAAAAATATTTTGTTCTGCCCCAGATTTGACCCCAGATTTTTCTGATTTGAATACACAAACACATCGGTCGCTGTACAAAAGTGTGAAATTTATTTTTAAATCATGGGTTTTGACTTAAAATTCCCTAGCAAGTTGTTGGCTATTTGCGAAATACACTCAGTGGATTTCAGTTGTTTATTTCTTCAAATTTATTTAAGGAAACATTCTTGTTTTTCAATGTTTATTGGTGTGTAAACAGCATTTTTTTCAGATTCATGTATTTTAAATGATGCATGTTGGTGCATTATGTTGAAATAAATACCTGTAAAAAAAGCAGTTTACACACTAGCAGGGCTATTTCTCACTGGTTTGGGATGGGGCCTTTTTGTCTCATTTTGGGAAGAAAATTGGTGAACTGGGGAAAATTTTTTCAGGAGTAAACTGCAAATTTTGGGAATTTGGTTTTAAAATAAAAAGTTCCAACTGGAAATGGGGCCCATTGTAACGGCCCAAAAAAGCCCCCAGAAAAAGCCCTTATTGACCACGCAGTAAATGATAAAAAAACAAGAATCATTCCTTATATCTACATTTTAACCTGTGTTTTTATTTTATGTTATTAAAATTTAAATCTGTATTCTTTTTTCAGCGATATACGAATAGACAGCCAAACAATTAATAGAATCTCTAAAACAGCTGATTCCAATTTTGCGGGAAAGGTCAACTACACGAATAAACAAAATATATTTTCGCTGTAACATCATTTTTTAGTCAACTCCTGTAAGATATTTCAAACATTTCCTTTTTTCATTGTCATATTTTAGTTGATTCTACCATATTCCATTCATATTTTATTAAAAAAAAATGTCATATAGGGCATTCACACTGATTGCACATGTGTGCACCAGTCTGACTCTGAACAATGTTGTCCTATGCGTCAAAGATGTTTACACGTACATTTGTAAGCTATGTTTTTGTTAGTAAGGTTTGAACATTAACGAACACACACTGGAAATGTAAATATTAATATGTATATTTTATTGCAGTATTACTTTCAAATATCAGTGATTTTTTGCTATTCTACAGCCAAAAATATGACGTAAAAAGTATGATATAGGCCTATGTCGCAGGTTCAATGTTTCTCAAAAGCATTTAAGAAAAATAAAAATTGTATAGCACAGAGCATCTAGATAATAAAC
>NW_022982540.1:0-15972 GCF_902652985.1 Pecten maximus
TTTACAAAAATTGTTTAATTTTTTTGTTTTTCCCCCTAAGGGTATCTTAAAAGGGTTTTATTTAATTGTAATATAAAAGTCTCTAACGTTTGTTTTTTGGAAAATCAATTTTTCACCTGCAGAAAGGGTCAGAATTTTTTAAATTAATGAAAAATTTTTTTTTTTGTTTATAAAAACTTGGATATTTTTAATCCTTGTGTCTCCCTAAGTAGGTATTTTTATAGGGGATATTCTTTTTTCACCAAAAAAATTTGTTTTACAAAACCGGGTGGCACTGGATCAGCTTATTGCAATTTCAGACAGATAAAAAAATTTTTCCCTCGATTTCTTTAATAATACCGGCCATGTAATTTTTTCTATTCCCCCCCTAACAGGTACATTAAAGGTTACCCTTTTTATTGAAAAATAAAAGATGCGTCCAAATAAAGTTTTTGATTTTGGGAATTATCGTTATACCAAGAAGAAACCCAGAATTTTTTTAAATTTAAAAGAAATTTTTTGGCTTTAAAATTTGTTCTTATAAAACTGTGGAATAATTTTTTTAAAAACCCTTTTTTTCCCCCCCCAATTTGGTTTTTTTTTAGGTTTTAATCTTCGTAAAACAAATTTTATGTTTACAATTAACCCCGGTGTTCCCCCTGGTCAGCTTATTGCAATTTACAACAATCAAATTTATTTCCCCAAAAATCTTTTTTTCTATTTATAATACGGGGCATTTTTTTTAAATTTCTATGTCCCCCTAAAGGGTTTATAAAGGGTTATCATTTATTGCCCATAAAAAGATGCGCTCATAAAGGTTTTTTGTTTGCTTGATCGGTTATTTAACTTTTTTAAAAGGAAATCAAAAATTTTTTTTAATTAACTAAATTTTTGCTTTTTTTTTTATAATCGTGGAAATATTTTTAACCTTGTTTTCTCCCAATTTATTTTAAAAACATTTTGTTTTTTTGCACAAAACCCACCCCCTTATTCTTTACAACAGGATTAAAATTTTATTCCCTTTTCTATTCATAATACAGTGACATTTTATTTTCTAGGGGTTTCCCAAGCGGTAAAACATTTTAAAGGGTTTCATTAAATTTTTTAATATGAAAAAAATGCCTCCATAACGTTTTCTGTTTTGAAAATCAGTATACCAGGGACAGAAACTCAGAAATTTTTAATTAACTGAAATGTTTTTTGTCCCCCCTTATTTTGGTTTTCTTATAAACTGTGGGGTTTTTTTAAAACCTTGTTTTCTCCCTAAAATGGGGATTTTTATAGTTTTCCTTATTGTCAAAAATTATTCTACAATAACCTTTGGTTTTGCACTGGACCTTATTGAATTTACGACAGGATCAAATTTTTCCCCCAATTTTAATTTTTCTTTTAATTTTAATACATGGGATTTTATTATTTTCCTTCCCCCCTTATTGGGATTATTTTTAGGTTTTTTTTTCTCATTTTTTATTGTGTAAATAAATAATGTCAAACGAAAGCCGTATACATTAACCCCGTTCTGTACCTGGTACAAATTTGGCAAATGGATTCAAATTTTATATTACCATGGATCAAAAAGACATCCCTCAGAATTTTCAATGTAAACTGAACAATTTTTTTTTGTTTTATTTTTTGTTTTTTTCGGTTAGTAGACATTGGAAAAATTAAATTTAAATCCCTTGTGATCCCCTAATAAAGTTATTTATTTAATAGGTTAATTCATCCCAATTGTCCTTCCAGATTCCCCATTGTCCCCCCCCTAAAACCGATAACGCCCCCTTTGGTTGTTTTGTGCCTTGGCAAAAACCAGCTTTTTAATTTGCAATTTTACAGACGGATTCAGAAAAGTGTTTTTGATTGTTTTCATTTCAATAGAATGGGATCTAATTCAATACTAACAGTTGAACCCATTTTGGTATTATATTCCCAGTGTGGTTTTCCACCTCCCCCCCACCTTTCCCTAAGTAGGTATTATTTTAATATGGTTTTTTATTCCCATTTTAATGGGGAATATTACTTACACAGACATGGGGCCGTCTTCAGTACGTGGTTCTTGCTTGTATTGGCCAATGGGAAATTTTGTTCCAAGAAATTTTTTTTTAAATTACCCATGGACAAAAAGGACCCTCAGAATTTTTGTTTTCCAATTGTTACTGGAAATGTTTGTTGTCCCCCCCCCCCCCTATTTTTTGTTGTTTATCTTAACTAATAACTGTGGGAAATTGTTTTTTTAAGAAATCTTATTGTGGGTTCTCCCCCCAAGTAGTCTATTTTAATAGGTACATTCCATCCATTGTGTGTTCATCCAATTTCCAATGTCCCTACCATAAAACGCTTTTCTGTGTTTTTGTGTTTTTGCAAACTTTGGGATCCCCCCCAGCTAATTTGCAATTTACAAGACTGGAATTTTAGAATATTTCCCATTTCCCAACATTAAATTGTTTTTTAATCTTATTTTTCTATTTAATAATACATGGACATTTTTTGTCAAATTATTTTCCCTTACTTTTCGCTTACCTCCCTCCTTCCCTATGAGGTTCAAGTTATACTTAATGGTTTTTACATCAATTTATTTGGCGGTCCCCGCTAATATGGTTTTGGTTATCTGCATTCGCATTTCTTGCTTTTTTTGTATTTACTGTTTTGAAACGTGGAAAGAACTCAAGAGTTTTTCATTCAAATTGTAACTAATGGTTAGGTTTTTTTATTATCTAAACTTACGTAAAGACAGTTGAATAATATTAATTAATCCCTTGTGTCCCCCCCCTCCCATTAAATAGACGCCCTTGTTTTGGGTTTTGTGGCCACTGGGAACCAGCTTTTATTTTTCAATTTTACATCGACAGAACAGGAATCCAACAGAATAAATTGTATTCCCATGGGTCCACCTTTAATTCCCATTTCAATAACGGAAACAGTTTGGACACACTGGTTATTCAATAGTTTTTTCCAGTGGTACCCCCTAAGGTATGTATTATGATCAAAATAGAAAGACAACCTCAAACAAAATCCACCAACACAAATTTTATAACACTTTTTTTATGTTGGTTTTTTTTGTTTTTTTTTTTTTTTTTTTTTTTGTGACATGGTTAACTGCTTTTTATTATTATTGGCCAAATGAATTGGGCCCCCGTAACAAAAGAAAAACCACCCACCCCCCCCCTCCGCCCCCCCTTTTTACCACAGACTACGTTAGCTAATGGGGGGAGGAAAACCTGGTGGGGGGAAAATCCAGAAAATTTCCCCCCCCCCCCCCCCCCCCCCCCCCCTCCCAAAAAAAAGATCAATCGCAGATACTAACCATACTATTTTTGAACATATCTTTTTTTGAATCAAAATATTTAATTCCCAATTTTATTATGTTTTTTCCCCCCCAAAAAACATGTTAAGCAAGCAGTACTTTTTGGTGCAACTATGGGAGAAACTTCAGCTTACCCTCATGATCTTTTGGGTTGTGCCCCGAAAAGTCACTCTTTGGACCGGTTTTGTTTTCCCCCCCCTTTGAACCCAGCGAAACATAAACCATTTAGAAAAAAAAAAAACCAAACAAGCCCAGGAACCCCCCCCGATTTTTTCCCCCCCACCTCAATTGTGGAGGGGTGGTGGAGGGGCCATTTTTGGGTTTATCTCACAATGTTTAGCCAATGGGGCCTCCCCAAGATCAGGGAAACGCCAAGGGGCCGATAATTCCTAATTGTCAAGGTAATGGAAATAAAACTTTTTACCCCTTAACCAACCCAGAGCGGTAACCCGTTAACAGGATAACAAACACAAACACCTTATATGTGCTTTAACCCTAACAACAACTTTACCAATAAGAACTTAACAAGCAGAGTTCCCACCCACCCTGCAACATTCTTACATAAATTTTAAATTTGATAGTTTCTAGGAAAAATAATTCTCAATAGAAAGGACACCCCTCAAAACACAAATAACAACCAACATTACCCATTTTCCTTGATTTTGGGGTTTTTATTTATTTTTGGCCTAACTCGTTATTATTTATGGTGGCCCCACAAATGAAATGGCCCAAATATGACTTCGAAACCACGCTAGCTAATGGAAAGTTTTGGGAGGAAACCCTGGGGAAGCGAAGAGGATCCCCCCCCCTCCCCCCGCCCAACAATCATAGCAATATTAACTTTAAACCCATACTGAATGTTTTTGTGGAAAATCTTTTTTTGAAAATCAATTTTTATTCACCCCAAAGTTTCAAAAAACCATGGTCCAGCCCAACAGCATCATTTCTGTTTTTTGGCAAGGAAAAAAGCAACTCGCCCCAAATGGCACAACAACCAAAGCATAATGCCGAGGTTGGGAAAGGTTTGCTTTGCCCACCAGCCCCCCACCAACAGAAAAGTTTGCCCGAGAGGACACCCAAGCCCCTGGGGGGGTTTTGGTTAAATTTTAATTGTTTTTAAAAACCCAATTTAAAATTTTGGTTGGTTTTAAAAGGGCGAAAACCAAAATTTTTCAGAGAGAAGAAAGAAAAAAGAGAGAACACAATAATTCCATCAGCCCAACTGAAATGCAAGTACAACAAAGAAAACAACCACAAAAATCGTTGCAAACGTGAACGCAAAAATTCACAAATTTGCCCCCCCCCAGAACTACTATTCAAAGCCCAAAACGAAACGAATGGTGTTTGGGGGGCCCAAGTTTGGGGGGCCCCCCCCCGCTTTTGAAAAAAAAAAATGTACTCCCCAATGGTTACATAAAATACTGCATTTTCCAATTGGGCCGAAGTTAATATAAGCTTTCGTGGATGGCCCCCCGAAAAAACCCCCCAAACAAAGAATTGGTGGGCCCGATTTTTTTGGGCCAATCCCCTCCCCCCCAAGAATTTTCAGCAAATACCCATCACGCCCAAAGTAAAAGAAAAAAAACAGTTTCCCCCCACGGTCAAAAAAGCAAGACAAGTACATTAAAAATAAAGCAGAAACAACTTTTTTAAGATACCTTTATTCAAATGGGACCAGGCCCCATGGCCTCCTCCACACATCTTAAAACGTGTAAATGTTTTTTTGCCTGAACAAATAGCACCCAAATTTACAACCATAACCATGGCCCCCCCCCCCCATGGGCCCCCCCTTTTTCCCCCCAAAACAGGGAAGTTTCCCCCAATACCTCAATAGTAGTTGCCCCAATAATGGCCTGAATAACCCCCGAACCCTTGTTTTTGTAAAAACCCTGGTACAGGAAAAAATATCAATTTCCCAAAGTTTAAACCTTAGAATGAACAACCAAGAATGAAAAAACCCCATCCAAGAATAGACCCTTTATGGGTGTGTTGTCTCCATCCTTAATCCCCCCCTTTCCGGGTAAATCTGTATATCCCCCGGCCCCCCGCCCCGTCCCTAATAGGTTTTAAATAACTTAATTTTTGAACCCCTTGTTAATACGTAACCAAGGGTACCTTTTTTCGACTGAACCTTGAATGTTTTTGTTTAAAAACCCCCCCTACGCCCCCAAACCCCCCCGCCCCCCACCCCCCCCCACCCCCTCTCCCCCCCCCCCCCACCCCCCCCCCCCCCCCCACCCACCTGTAAAAACCCACTCCCCGGTAAAAATTGCTGACCACCATACAATTTTCCTTTCGTGTGTTTTTTTGGGAACATATTTTTGTAACAAATCATTTTTTTTTAACTCAATGATTTTTCCCCCTGGATTTACCTTTTTTGAGACCCCCACCATCATTGCCACCCCAACCAAATGGGTGGATGAAACTAAAATGGTAATGGAGGAAAAAAATCCCACTAAATGGAGTAGAAGTTTTAAAAAAGTATGACGGATAAAACACTGTTTAGTTTTCCATCCCCCACCTTATAAGAGACCCTCCCTTTTTGGCAATGCCATAAGATGGTGAAGGCAGCCATAACGGACCCGCCAAGGGTCCCCCCCCAAGGCATGATCCTTCCTTGGGGGAAGGCGCCCCCGTTTGCGGTGTAACAGAAAAGCCCCCCCTATTTTCCTTCCCTTATTTTATGGGAATTACCAACCTATCCCTCAAAATCTTTTTTTATTTTTTGTGGGTACTCCTTGTGAACAACCTTTTTAAAACTTAACAATAAGTTTTAAAACTCCTGCAATTGGAAGCCCCCAATTGTTCCTATTGAATTAAACAGATAAGCTAACTTTCCTGCACCATATGAAAGTCTTTTTCCTTTGGTACCACAAGGTTTGGGAAAAAACTTTGGTATTCTGGTGGACCTACCCATGTTGAATTTCAAAGTGGAATCTTACAATAAAGGATACAGTTTTTGAAGAATTCGAAATTGTCAATTTTGTTTTTATATGCTCTTCTGCGGACACCTCCCCAACCCGAACCCATTTTCCCCTTTTTTCCCCCCTTATAATTTTTTTTTTTTTTTTCAAGTCAGAGAAAACCCTTTCCCCCAAACGAAGCCTGACGGTTTAAGCGGCCCCCCCCCCCGGCCCCCCGCCCGCTAAGCTTGCCCGCCTCCCCCCCCCCCCGCCCCCCCCGTAAAGGAAGGTTGAGAACTTGTTTAACCACTTTGAACATGAATGCCCCCACTTAAACATTCAAAGCCCCCTTTTCAAAACAGGATTGAAAAAACTGATAGCCGAAAGTCCCCCCCCGCACCGTAACAATGTGTACAGTGACAGTAAAAACACCCCCCCGGGGCTTGGCCCATATGTGAAGGCTTATGAGACGCAAAAATTCCCTTAAACTTAACCCAAATGAGGCAAAAAAAAAAAAAACGGTTTCCTGTTCTCCCCCCCTGTGTTATTTGGGTTTATTAATGGGACAACCCTCCAATCCCCCACCCAACTGAAATTCTTTGGGTTGTTTTTTTGAATGTGAGGACAAGGCTTTTAAAGAGAGCCCCCCTGAAACCAGTGCCTGCTTTTTCTAAATTGGTTTAAACGGACCAGAACATTATTCGCCAAATAACGCATGGTCCCCCCTACTGCCCCCCCCCCCCTGCTTTTTTTGCTGGCTCCTCCCAATTCCCCCATCCCCCCCAACAACCGCCATAATTCCCAAAAAATTCTACTGGAAACAGGGGCCCGGCCAAACATATTTGTCCTTCATAAGTTTTGGGAAATACAAACAAAGTTGAGGTAAATAAGTTTTTGATAACATATTGGTGAGGAGCTCCTGGCGTAATTTGGTAAGACGGGGGAAAAATCCAAAACAATCTAGCATCTTAATTTTGCCATAAAGCCAAGAGGCCATTTTTGTTTGTTTATTTTTTTTGGATATGAACAAAAATTTGCGTCCCACCATCCCCCAACATCCGACACATCCCCTCACTCCACCCCGTCTTTTTACATTTGAAAAAACTTCTAATCCATAATATCAGCCACTTTGCCAAGTAGATGGACCATACCTTTGTGTGGACGAACAAAAGATACGGGGCGATAAACTGCCCTATTTTGCAAACCTTCCTTGTTGGGTTTTGGGTGGGCCCAAGAAACAACTTGAGACAGGTTTAAGTAGTTACAAAACCGGTTGTTTTCGAAACGAGAACTAGGTTTTCCCAGTTTTCCCAACACCCTTTCCCCTTCAGTTGGAATGAAAAATGGAAGCTCCCTCTCAAGGACCCGGTTTTTTTACGTTTTTCCCGTTGTTTGGGTATTATCAAAACCTCCTAGGAATGAAGCCGGAATTTTCCCTGGGATGGGTACCAGATCCCTTTTCTGCTCGAGGTTGGCCCAATTGCCCCGTCCCGCCGGAAAAGGCGGTTTCCCACCTGCGTGCCGAGAGATTCTCAAGTCACAGCAATGACAAAGTTTTAGAAACTTCCCCATCCCAATATAACAAGCCGTAGCCCCCCCTGAAAACCTGAGTTCCTATTCTGGGTTTTACAAACAACATACACCTCAAGTATAATTGGGCGAAAATGACACCCAATGAACTCCCTTACCAAACAACGATTTTTGAAGTTTTTTCCCTTGTTTTTCAAAATTAGCCCCCAACCTAGGCCAGTGCGGTGACGGAGGCCCTTTTTCCATTATCTTGTAAATTTTCCAAAAACAATGGATTTTTTTTTTTTGTTTTCCAAATGTGTCCAGAGCCCACCCCCCCCCAAAAGTAAAAATTGCAATGACTTGGTCAACCTTGTGTTCCCCCCAGATGCCGGGCACAGCCTACCCCCCATCCATTGGAAGATACACCAATAAGCATTCTAACTAATTACAGTTATATACAAATATTAGTTTATGTTTTACAAGTATTTTCAATTAAGGCTGTTTATATATTTACAAAAATCACCAACACACTTTCCACCACTCCGCACTACACCATAAGGGGAGTATTACAGTCCCCCCCCACCCCCCTTTTTTTTTTAAAGTTTCTCTCCTGTCCCCTCTTCCCAAATCCAATCCCCCTCCCTTCCCTGGGTCCCCCCCCCCCCCTTGTCCCCCCCCCCTTAAATCCAACTGTCCACCCTGGAGGAGCCCCCCCCCAAGGCTCATGAAAGTGTAGAAATGGGTAAGGATCCCTTCATTTAGTCTTCCCATAACACTTCAGTGTTTAACTGCAACCAAATTCAGCCTGATATCTGAGTCCCAAATCATCACTGCCCCACCAAATGGGGAAAAACACAACAGGTTTTTAGAACCATATAGGTGTTTCCCCCGGAAACACCTGTTTGAAACCCACTGGAACACCCCTTTGATTATAGTTCAACTGTAATCCACACCCGGGAAACAATGGGCTGTGTTTTTAATACACCCGGCCCCACTGAATATCCACAATGTTAGAAATTACCCCCCTGTCCCCCCCCCCCCCCTGGATCCCAAATAACTGTTACTGGTGTTTTGGGCCCCCGTGTCCCCCACCCATCTTCCTACCCAGTTTCCCCCCTTTTGATAATTCCCAACGGTAGAAACCCTTGGTTAAAATAACAGAACAAAAAAAATAAGGGAACCCCCCCCCCCCAATTAGTTTGGGTTGTGGAGAAATCGTATTTCCAGGTAGTTTAAAAGTTTTTCCTTCTTCCCTTCGGGCGTAAAAATACACAGGCAAAGCCCCCAGATATATTTATTTTTCCACTTACGGCTCTTCCATACATTTTTAGCACTACCTCCCTACCGAAACCGGGGGGGTTTTCTTTCTAGAATAATAACATTAATATGTTCTTCCATGATCTTTAAATAAACATTACCTTAAAAATTTTAAACTTATAATTAACTGAATAATATATCATACTTATGGCGAATTAAACTTTTAGGTAAACACTGCGGGGGGGTTTCCCCCGCGTAAAACAATAAAAATAATTACAGTCCCCCCTATCCAAACCTTGGTGCCCTCCCATAACCCTATTAGAAAACCCCCCATACGGTACGCCTTTAACTGTTGTACCTAAAATACAATGACAATAACTTGGCCCCGTTACAGACCTAATTTCATGGACCTTTGGAAATATACAGAATGGTGCTTGCCTTTTCAGCTTTTTATTTCATACCTATAGTTTTTTTTTTTCACCATTATAAACAATATTGATAAAACACATAACCAGTTATAGAAATTCCCCAAACATACACTTATCAACTCCCAGTCCACGGGCCAACGAGTTTGACCGCCCCGCCAATCAACCTAATGAAATTGCCTTTGAACCCGGGTTTTTCCCTTTCCTACAGGTAAAATCTCCTATAAATCCCCAATTTTCCCCCTCCCAGCCGCAATCGGAATCCTACAGTGGCACAATATACCAACAAAGGTGGGCCAAACAAACTTACCCCACAGTTCCCCCAAAAGCTTTTCTCCCTGGTGCTTTTCACCTCATATGAGAACAAATATAACAATGTCCCCCTCCCCCAATACTCGAAACCGATCCCCCGTCCCCCCGTCCCCCCTACAGGCTTGCCCCCTTTTACCCGATCGGTCCGTCCCTCCCCCCCCCCCCCATCTCCGTTAATTCTCTCCCTTTCGTATCCTCTCTGCGGGTGCTTTTTTTATCCGAAAATACTTTTACTGGGAACAGAGAAGGGTTCCCGACTTTTTATGGGTAGCCGGCCAACCCCCCTAAATACAACCCTACATACCATTACCGACCCTAAGACAAACACCACAAAAATACTTTAACCATGTTTTAACTATCGAGTTTTATGCGAGCCGTGACAACAATCCCCCAACTCCCCCCTCCCCCCCTCCCCCCCCCGGCTTTTCAGATGAAACTTGCCAACAATTTCCCCAACAAAAATATCCCACCTCGCCAAAATTAACATCAAGAAATACCCCAACAAACTCTCAACCACAACTTTTAACTACCACGTTTTATTTCCCACCCCCCAACCTGGGGAATTCCCCTTTGTGGATTCCCCTTTTTCCCCGGGACTACTCGCCCCCAGCCAAACGTCCCCCACTCTGAAATATCCCCCAATATTAAGGTTCCCTACCACCACAAACACCCGGGCCCCTTAAGATTAATCACCCCCGCCTCCAAACTTTTGTCACAAACCCTTTGATGGCCCCCGGGCCCCCAAAAGTTGCCGGAAAACCTCGTTTTTAGGCCCTTTTGCACATCCCAAAGCCCCCCCTCTCATCCAAGCCCCCTTTCCCCCGTTTTTTTTTTAGCCTGTGTCCCCCCCTCGGTCCGGTTGTTTCCAGAATACTTCCCCCCACCACCCCCCCCCAAAGTTGGGGTTTGGTTTGTCCCTGGTTTTTTCCCCCATAAACAAGACAACTTCCCCCCCCGCCCTCCCCCATACAGGTACGGTTTTTTCAAAACTTTGTGTGTTATGCTCCCCAAACGATAGCTAAGGGAAACTCTCGTCTCAATTACTGGCGTAAAATTTCCCCTTCCCCTTTTTCTTCCACGGGGGAAGAAGCCTTTGCCCCTTCCGGCTTAGCCCCCGTAATTGCCTAACACCGGCCCCAATCCCGGCCGTTGTTCGTCCTCCCCCTCCTCCCTTTGCCAGCAGAATTTAGGCCCCCCGCAATAACCCGTATCGGACATCATCAAAGTTCACCCCCCCCCCCTGAGAATAAACTTCCTGTTGGGTCAAGATCCGGTATAACACTTTCCAGAAACCAGGACCTTGGCTGGTCCACACCATAAACATCGGGGCGGGTCCCCTTCAAAAAGGTTTTACAAATTGCCCTTCCCCCCCCCGCCAATTGCCTTGGGTCCCCCCCACCCGTTCCACTCAACCTTAAATTTGGCCCCGAACTATTCCAGTCACCCATACACCTGTCTAGAGTTTGATGAAATGGAAGCTCTCAGGAGCCGTTTAGTTTCGTGTTGGATATCACTCTAGTAAATGAAGCCTGGAATTTCTGATGTTACCAAGCTCTGCGAGAGGCCAATCCGCGGAAGCGGTCCCACTGCTGCTGCCGAGAGATAGCATCAGCAATACATACTTCCCATCAATATGAAACTCCCCTAAACTAATATTGTACACATACACCTCAGTAAAAATGTGCGAATGAAACCCATGACTCTACAAAAGTCTACAATCTACAACTATTTTGAAGTTTTCTTGTTCAAAATTGCCACTAGGCCTTCATTATCTGTATTCAAAATGATTTTTTTGTTTTCAATTTCAGAGCCCCAAATAAAAATTGCCATGACTGTAACTGTGGTCAGAGCGGCACAGCCATACCCAGTATTGATAACACAATAAAGCATTCTATACAGTATATACATATTTATTTACAGTATTTATAAGGCTATTATATATACAAAATGCACAACCCACTCACACTCGCCGCACTACACATAAGGATATATACAGTCTTTTTAAAAGTTCTGTCCTCGTCCTTTCCAATCAACCTCCTCTGGTCCTCTGTCCTTTATCACGGTCCCATGAGTAGCCAGCTATGAGTGTAGATGTAATATACTTCAGTATCTCATACACTTTCAGTGTTTAAGCAACAATCAGCTATATCCGGAATCAACATCACTCATCACTGCCACATGGAAACACACAGGTATACATATAGGTCGACTGTTGACAACTGACTTATTGATCAACTGTATCACCGGAACAGGCTGGGTTATACCGCCACTGAATACAATGTATATGACCCTGTCATGATCAAAACTGTTCCTGTGTTGGCTGGTCCATCTC
Source organism: Pecten maximus (assembly GCF_902652985.1). NCBI lineage: Eukaryota > Metazoa > Mollusca > Bivalvia > Pectinida > Pectinidae > Pecten > Pecten maximus. The sequence continues at coordinate 12,022 of NW_022982540.1, forward strand.
AACCCAGTTCCCCTTGATAAATCCACGGTAGAAAAAAAGCTGGTAAATACAGAAAATAGGAATATTTGTAGAAAATCCGTAATATTCCGTAGTTTTTTAAAAGTCTCTTCGCCGTATCATCAAGATCTAGAATTTATTTCACTTCGCGCGTCCATACATTTACCTCCTAACCAACATGGGGGTCTTAGATATACAATTATATATATATTTCATGATAAGTTAAAATAACATTACTTAAATATTACTATAAGTACTGAATAATATATCTACTTATGGCGAATTAACCCAGTTAGGTAAACCATGCAGGTCCCCAACCAACGTACAATAAATATTACACTATATCCCATGGGCCCTCCATACCTATAGAACACGCCGCATTATACGCTTACTTTTTACACTAAATACATGACATAACTGGCCCGTATACAAACTAAATACATGGTGATATACAAATGTCTTCTTATACATTTATTAATACTATAGTTACCATTATAATATTGGATAAAACACTAACCAGTTTATAGGAAATTCAAACATACACGTAACACTCTCCGAACAGTGGACCCATAACTATAAATCTTGGACCGGTCTCCTACAGGTAAATACTAAAATCCAATCTGATAATACATGGGCAATATTAAACCAAAAGGGTCAAAACCTTCCACAGTCAGCTTTCTTTGCTTTTTCACTCATATGAGACAAATATAACAATGTTCTCCATACCTCGAACGATCCTCCGCCATAGCGTTCTTAACGATCGTCCTCATCTCGTATCTCTGGCGCTTTTCGAAAATACTACCCGACCGAGAGGTCCGACTTATAGGTAGCGCAACCACTAAATACAAACCCTAACCTACATACCACATAGACAGCAAAAATATTACCTGTTTACTAATCTAGTTATGCTAGCGTGACACATCCCCCCGCTTCAGATGAAATTGGCCACCATTTCACCAAATATCCACCTCGCAATAAATAAGAATACCAACACACTTATCCAACTGGAATTCCCTGTGATCTTCCGGACAACGACCGCAACGGCCCACTCTATATCCAATATAGGTTCCCTCCCCCCCCCCGGCCTAAAAAACCCCGCCCCCCACTGTCACCACAACCCTTTGATGGCCCCGGCAAAAGCCGGCAAAACCTTTTTTAGCCCTTTGGCAAACATCAAAGCCCCATCTCACCCAAAGCCTTTCCGTTAGCTTTCCTGCCTTTTTCCAAAATACTTCCCCAATTTTCCCCCAAATGGTTGGTGGTCCCTGTTTTTCCAAACAAACTCCCCCGGTCCCCATACAGGTACGGTTTCAAACTTTTGTATCCCCAAACGATAGCAAAGGCAATTTCTCCTAATTCCCCTCTCAAAATTTCTCCTTCTTTTTTCAGGGGAAGAAGCTTTCCGGTTTAGCGAAATTTGCCTACCCGGCCAATCGGCCCCTTGTCGTTCCCCTTCCCCTTGCCCCACGGGGAAATTTAGCCCCCTACCCTATTGGGAAATTCCAAATCCCGCCCCCTGAGAAAACTCCTCCTTGGTAAATCCGGTTAACTTTCAGAAACGGGACCTGCTTGGTCCCCAAACTTCCCTTAAAAGGTTTTACAATTTGCCTTCCCATGCTCTTGGTCCATCCACTCAACCTTTTTGCGATCCCTTTCTTGGCCCCAGTCCTCCCCCAAGTTATGCCTTATTCCCAACAAATTTTTCGGTATGAATCCTCTCCGTTTAAAAAGCCTTCGCTAGTCCCCCAAAACGATCGCACTTTTTTCTTTGTTTTCTGTTTTTTGTTTGGTGGCCCCTCCCTTCTATAGCCTTGGGTCTTTTCCTGGTCTGGGTCGAAGTCGCCTTTTATCTCCCAACTACATACCCCAGACAAGGTAGAGACATGAAAACCCAAACGAACACTTCTTCGTAGTTCGTGCCGTCAACCTCGCCTTCCCCCAACCGACCAAATAATTCCTTCCCAAAACTTCCGATTTTGTTCCCATGTTTCCGTAAAAATGAGAATTGTCCGTCGATGAAAATTCAATATCCCCCCCAGTCCATTCCCGCCCAACCCTTTTTTTCCCTCATAACGGCCTAAAAACGTCGCAGGTTGCCGTTTTTACTAATCCAAACGGCATTACCCTAAATTGGAACAGTCCTTGGGAGTTGCTGAATGCAGTCTTTGGGTTTCGCCTTCCCTTCCCCATAGGCCACTGCCAATATCCCTTAGACAGATCCCCCGCTTAGAGAAGTAACGGCCCCCCCTGCAACCGACCGAAGATTTTTTTTTTTTTTTGTGTCGGCATTGGTTTCAGCATCGAAACTGTCCCACAACGGTTTTTAAGCCTCCCCGAAGTCCATGCAAATCCTGAATGCCTGCCATCCTTCTTCTTCCCTTCACAACATTGTGCGGCCATAGGGCGATTTTTCCCGATGGCTCCCAAAGATTTTCCATATCAATCATCTTCCTTGACCTCATCCCCATTAATGACTTCCTTGGTTTCCTGTATTGGTAATGGATACTGCTTTCACACGAAACAGGTTTCCTGATGTTGTTCGTATGAATGTCCCGTGTTGAGCCAAGTTTGTTGGGGGCCCAGGCATGTCCGTGAGTACATCTGTGTAAGAATGTATAGCTCGTTGAACATCCTCCACTGTGATGACGTTCAATTTCCTCAGCTATGGACGGAAACCATCATCCCTCCCTCTTTTACACCCCTTACACGAAAGTGTTCCTCTAACTCCGGGTTTTTCCCCCTTCAAAAATCGTCTTCGTCCTCATGAAGAAACCGCTTGTGGCTTTTTAACCCCCCAAGGATTCCGCTAAACCCCGAAAACCCGACCTTTTGGACTTCCTTGGTTTCTACATACTTCTTTTCCCGAAGATTCACATGGGGGTGTCTTTAAATCCTTTACCATCGCGATTTACTCGATATCCGACGGTCCACTCTCTCAACTACTTTTAAATGGTCCCACGCCAAACCCGCTTACAAAATTATTTTCTTTTTGGTTTTTCCCAACAACACCAATACCCTTTTTCTCCTGCTTTCCAGTTTTTTCTAACCTTCGATTTCCTGTTGAAGGTACTAAAATTTTTTTTTCTGCTTCCCTTTGGCCATCTTTTAAAAAAAGTTCCTTTGCCAACTGACACGTTTTTTTCCCCCCCATTTTTTTTTCCCTCAAATCCTCACATCGGGGTTTTAGATTTTTTACTTCTTCATCTGGCACAATTCCTTGGTCCACAAAATTCCTTCAAAACCATCATTGGTCCACGTACTGATTTTTCCCTCAAATAGTTTTTGAAAGGGGAAAAAACCCAAGCTCCTCCCTTTTGGAAAATTTTCCCCGGGAGGCAAATAACAATGCATTGATGAACTTTTTCCCAGTTTTGGTCGTTTCCGCCTCATCCCCTAAGCATCTGCTTAAAAGTACCATTTAATCCCCCTCAACAACCCAAAACCCCCATTTTCACAGGGATGGTAAGGGGTCTTGTCCCCTTGTTCATTTACACAGCCGGGCCCTTCAAGCTACCAGAGGGGAAAATGCCCCCGGTCCGAGAGCATTTTAGCTGGAACTCCAACCCTACAATATGTCAACCAACGCTTCGCTACCCTTTTGCTCCCCCTCTCATCACGTACGCTACAGCCCTGGATTCTTTCGCGTAGTCTACTACCGTCAAAATATATCTGGTTTTTCCCCTATTTTTGCTGGTTGAATTGGTCCAAAACAAAACCCCTGCAAACCCCCCCCTGAAAAGCGTAATCAATCAGCGGCTGTTTCCCCTGGCCCCGACAGGGGAACCCTTCCCTTAAAAATAGTTCGCTGGGTTATCCGCCCCAATACCTTCCCAAAAAAACCTTGTCAAATTGCTTTTTTGGGCCCGGGCCAAAAAATTCCGAGAGAACACTGTGTTGTCCTCTTGACCCCTTTTTCCTTAGTCCCCCCCCGGCCAAATGATGGACCTTAAAAGG
>NW_022982541.1:0-16395 GCF_902652985.1 Pecten maximus
ACTTAAATCTGCCCAAAAAAACGTTAATAAGCACGAAATTACACTAGGCCACTGCAGCCTACGACTCCGTACGAGTTTAGATTGTTACGAAAGAAAATTGAACGCTGGTCTGGGTTGACGATGAATACTTTTCCTGGAAAGCAACAAATATGGTCATAATAGAACAACTGTGACCTCCAATGCCACTTTCAATATGACATAATATTGAAAGTGCTGGTCCTGACGGAAAAATGTAATACAACTCACTAGAATACAGCTAAAGCCTGGAGTTGAACGAGTAAGCGGCGTGAAGTCCCCAGTGTTATTCCATCCGGAACTCATCGGGAATCATTTCAGTGATAATACCCGATGAGTTCAGGATGGCGTTATTCAATAGTTTTCCTTTGTTTATGCGGACAAGATGACCAAAACAAGTGCGTTATAATTTCTACTCCGTATAGACTTCATACGGCAATTTTTACGGACCTGTTGATGTTAATGCATGCTTTAAAAGACATCATCAAGATGACTCGCGCAAAACAAATATGAAACCAGTTGATCTGTATGCTTTTTAATGCTGATAACTATGTATGCCGATCCGTTTCATCTGTTCAACCGTGCTAGACGGAAAGGAAACACCTGGCCTTGCGTCATCAAAACAGGCAGCCTATTTATAGGAAATTACCCCAGTCAAGTGGAAAAATACTGAGAAGGTCGAAAAAATAGGCCATTTTCAAAACAATATTGTGGCCGTTCTGCTTAAAATATCGAAAAAACTAAACAGGTTGTTTTATTCGGAAACATTTATCTCTTTGTAGACTGTTGTTATAACATCCGTGGATTTTTTTCTTAATTTTGAGGGTGATTTAAACAGAACCTCTCGGTCAAAATGTCGATTTTGGCATGTTTGACCCAAAATATTCACAAAAAACGATTTTCCACAGGGATACTATATACACCCAGACTAGATCGAGCCGAGTTTTACAATGGCTCAAAGTATCACACCGAATTGTATGTGCCAATTTTCTGTGTCCTCAATCGCTATTATATCCGGCAAAATAGGCGAATTAGCTCGTATTATCATTACGTTCCGCAAGGAACGATAACTCTAATGAGTTATCGCCCCTCACTACACTTCATTCTTTATCAACAGACAACAGGAAGTAAGTTAAAGTTTGGTCTTTTACGAAACTAAACCTTTTCATATTCCTTAATATCAGTTATATAAAAGGGAGATCCAGTTCAATTAATGAAATATCATGGAGAGTTAAAGATTTGGTATTGACATTTATTATAGTAAAAGATCAATGTTGAAATATAGCATGCGATGAAGTTAATTTTTCAAACAGAACTTTAATGTTAGTGCAGGTTTAACTGCGATTCGGTTATCAATGATTCATTTTAGTTATAAAATGAATATTACTAAGTGCTTCTCGTGAAATATAAATTATCAGATTATTTGACATTGTCATCATCATATATATACATTGTTTTTCATCCCTCTGACTACTGGTTAACCCATTTGCAGTTCGTAAGTAATATTTTATTTTTCTATGTCTGAGAGTACGCATTTTCAAACATATTGGCTCCATAAAATGGTGATTGAATACAATTATTAATAGGATTTTGACACTTACAGCTTTGAATTAGTATTTATTGTTGAAATATAGCTGGCGATGTAGTTAATTTTTTAAATGAACTTCAATAGAAATGCAGGTTTAACGCATTCGGATATTAATACTTATTTTAGATATCAAATAAACATTAAAATGCTACTCATTCCATACAAATGATCCGATATAATCCTTTTTTTTGATATTTCATTGATCAGTTATGTAATATATTTTTCATCCCTCTGGCTCCTGGTGAACCCGATTACAGAACGTAAGTAATACTTTTGTTCCTATTCTGATACTTATCGGCATATTGATACATATTGATTCCATAAAGAGTGATTAAATATCAAGTATTACAAGGATTTCGACATTTAAAGCTTGATATTACAATTATTGGATAAATCAAACTTTGATACATGATGAAAGTGAAACTTGGCACCTTAATCTATTGTTTATTCATTCACAGTTTTACCTGATCACATTCCAAGACAATCAAATCCGAGAACATATAACATCTGTCTAATGAGTCTGTATAAATTTTCTTGAATGTCAGGCTAGATGCCACAATTGTAATTCTTTTGAAAATGAATTAATTCTATACGTAATTTTAGGAACCATATCATCCTTTGAACAATCTTTATCAAATAGCAATTGTTGATACAATATTCAATAGCTCACATGTGTATGGCTTCTTTTAAACGACCTTTTTATATGTATTATATAACTCAGTATCTCATATTCAAACGAAGATACATGTGGTTTATAAGTTGTCCGATGAATATTTTCCAGATTAATTAATATGGTATATATATATTGTAATCTAAAATATGGTTATAATGAATATGTCACATAATTCTGGTGTTGATAACATAAGTATTTTTTTCTATCAAATAACAAAACCGATGAAATGCTCTTAACACACACAACTGTCTGATTATTCTTTTGTGTATCTTTTAATGTTAGACACAAATGAAATGATATGATTTCTTTGAAATCAAGAATGTCAATATTACCGAAGTGTGTCGTCTATTTAGGAACTAACCCATCTTTTAAATACTACAATTTTGATTCACTTCTTAAAACCGTAGTTGATATTGAAATGATTGATTTTCAATCCATACCCTGAAATACATTTTCGATCAACATATTTGATTGTGATTAGAAAGTAAACGCTTCAACCGTTTATATTGAAACACCAGTGACATACTGTTTGAAAATATGTTGAATCATGTTTTGATATTAAAGGTGAGAAAAGAAATTAATTATGTTTTGTCTGTTACGAAAGTTAACGTTTTTCATAATTCTTAAATCAGTTTTATAAAAGGGATATCCAGTTTAATTGATGAAATATCATCGATAGTTAAAGCTGTGATATTGAAATATATAATAGTAAAAGATCCATGTTGAAATGTAGCGTGCGATGTAGTTAATTTTGAAAATAAAACTTCAATAGAAATGCAGGTTTAACTGCAATTTGGGGGGGGGACAAGATTAATGCTTTATTCATAATTTATAATTTAGGGTAAATCAAAATAATTACTGTGAAATTATTTATTATATTTAAATCACATCAAAAAATAATCAATTTTGAATGATTTATAATTTTGTTTTTAGGAAACAATTAATTTTTTTAAATAATTATTATAAAAAAGTTTTTAACCTTTTTTAAACATTTTATAATACAATGTTAAAATTCATTTTAAAAGGTTTTTGTTTAAAAATTTTTTATTAAAAACAAAATAAAATAATTAAAAAAATTTTTTTTATTCAATTTTTTTTTAATTAAATTTATATTATTTAAAATTTGATAAATTAATATTTTTTATAAAATTTTTTTTAATACAAAACTTTAAAATTTTTTTAAAAATTTTTATACCTTATTTTTTAATTAAATCCCATTTAATATTTTTTTAAATAAATTTAATTAAATGTTTATCCTTTTTAATTTAAAATTTTAAACAAATTTTTATTATTTAAAACGTAAATTTTTTAAAAGAATTTTCAAATAATTTAAAAAGGGAATAATGTTTATAATTGAAAATTTTTAAGTTTATAAAAAGTAATTTATTTTTTAAAATTTTTAAAATTTTATTTAATTAATAAAAAAGATTTTTTTTATTGAATATTATATAAATTTATTAATTTAAAAGGGTATTAATTATATTATAAATTAAAAACATTTATTTTTTTAAAGGGATTTTTTTTTATTTATTAATAATTAATAAATTTATGAATATTTAAAAAATTATACTTGGTTTTCCTTATTTAAAAATTAACAATAAAATTTGTTCTAAATTTTATAGAATTTAATTTATTCAAAAATTGGGGTAAACCTTATTAAAATTTAAAAACTTTTTTATTCATTAAAAATTCAAATTAAACGAAAAATATTTAATTTTTAATTTAATGATAACTTTTTAAAAAATCCAAATTAATCAAAAGGGAAAATATACTTTAATTTATATTCAATTTTAGAAAAAATAATAAAATTTTGAATTAAACTTCTAAAATTTTAATCTTTTATTAAATTTAAATCAAATTTTTTAAAAGGTTTTTAAATTTTCCTTTTTTAAAAATTTTATATCTATAATAGTATTTTTCAAATGTTATGAATTTAAAATTTTTTGTTTAAAAAAATATTATTAAAAAAATTTTTTTAAGATATGATTTTTTTAGAAATTCGATTATTTCTTTAAAATAATTTAATATTTTGTTATTTTTTAACTTTTATGAATAATTTTTTAAATATTATTTAAAACAAATTCTTAAAAACGAAACCCTTTTTAAAAAATTTTTTTTAAAACAATTTTTTTTTTAAACAAATTTTTGATATTTTTTAACAAATATAATTTTTAAAAACTTTAAATTTTTAAAATTTTAAAACCTTTTGTTTAAATAATTTTTCATTTTTTAAAAAATTAAAATTTTTAGTTTAGAATTTTAAAATTAATTTTTATTTAAAAAATTTTTAGGTGATTTAATTTTGAAAATTTATTAAAACCGTTAAATATTGTATTTTTTATTTAAAAAATAATTTTAGATTTTTTGAAATAAATTAAGGAAACGGGTTTTTTAATTTTTTTGCTTTAATTTTTTTAAATTAAAATTTAACCCATAAATAAAATAAATTTTTATTATTATGTTATTAAATTTTTAAAAAATTTTAATCATTAATTAATATTCCTTGTTTATTAAATAAAACTTATAACCATAAATGAAAATTTAAAATAATTGGTTGACATTATTTAAAAAAATATAACCAAAATTAAAAATGAAATTTTTTAATTTAATAAACCCAATTAAATTTTAAAATTAATAAATAAATAAAATTTATAAACCTTTTTTAATTTAGTCAATCTAATATTCTTTGGGAAAATTAACAATTTTAAAATTTTTTAAACTTATCATTAACAATACAAATTAATCTTTAAATATTGATTTTTTATTAGCCTTAAAGTATTATTAATCTTTTTAAAATAATTTTTTTTTTAAAAATACAAATTTTTAATTTTTAAAAATTATATTAAAATTTTATTAATGTGTCCAATTGGAATTTCTTGTTTTAAATTTCATCAATTAAAAAATAAATTTTAAAATTCATTTTTTTATTTTAATTTTTAAAAATAAATATATTTTTTTAATTAATTAATTCCTTTTATAAAATTTTTTTAAAACAAATTTTATCCTTTAAATAATTATTAATATTTTTTAATTAATTTTAATCATTTTTTAAAAATTATGTAATTTAAATTAAAATTTAATTTTTAAAATAAATTTTAAATACATTAATTTTATTTAAATAAAAAATAAAATTTTTTTGGTTTTTATTTTTTAATTTTTTAAAAAATTAAAGTTTTTAAAAAAAAAAATTTCATATGAAAATAATTTATATTATTAATATTTAGTTAAAATTTGTTTATTTAAAATTTGGATTAATTTAGAAATGTAATCCGGTATTTTTATTAATTATATTTAATAAAGATTTTCCCTAATAAAAAAATCAAATTACTTTTTTAATATGTAAATTTTAAATTTTTTTGCCATTTGAATATACTTTTGTAATATTAATAAATATTTAAAAAATCCAATTTTTTAAAAAATTATTTCCCATTAAAATAAACCAAGAATTTGTTTTAAAATTTTAAAATTTAACGTTAGTACAAAACCCAATTAATTTTAAAATTATTTTTTATCAAAAAACAAATCCCTTAAACATTCACACAATTTTTTAAAAATTATTGGAAAATAAAAATTTTAAAATGAATAATCTATCTATTAGAAAATAACTTTAAAAAATTTTTAAACAATATTTTCCAATTCATTTAATATGGTCAATCTTTTAAAAACCTTTTATTGTATTTATAATGTTTCATTCCAAAAATTTTTAATTTTTCAAAAATTTTCATTAATAAATATTATAAATTTAAATTTTAAAAAGAATAAATCTTTTGATAACCATAAGTTTTCCATAAACCTTGAATTTTAACATAAAACTGTTGATTTTTTATTTTTTAATTGCAAAATATTAATCAATTTTTGAAATTAAAATTTGAATTTTTGTTGGTATTAGAAATAAATCTTTTTAAAATTTTCTTTTTAAAATAATTTTGAAATTTTTTAATAAACTTGAATATTTGTAAAATTTAATGTGAAAAATAAACCGTTATTAAAAATTTAAGTAATATATTCCCAATAGTTAATTAAACAAAGAGGGTGTTTTGTTTTAAAATGTTTTTAATTTTTAAAAAGTTTAAAGGGATCCTTATTATTAAAATTATTGTAATAAAATTAAATTTTTATTAAAAAAAATTAAATATTCTGGATTAGTTATTTTGAAAAAAATTAAAAAATTTTTACCATTTTTTATTATGCCTTTTTTTTTAAAATTTAAAATGATCCCATTAAATAAAAAATATAATTTTTTTAAATTTTAAATTATTTTTTAAAATTGGGAAATGACATAATTGAATAAACTTTTTGTAAAGCAGTTTTAAATAAATTTATTAAAATGGTATTTTAAAAATTAAAATATAAATTTTTATTAATTATATAATAAATTTATAAATTTTAAAGATAATTAATTAATTTTTTAATTTACCTTAAAAATCTAAAAAATCTTTTTCAAAATTCATTCCCTTTTTTAATTTTAATTTAAATTAAAAATTATTAATAAATTCAATTTTAAATAATTTTTATAATTCAAATTAAACATAAATTTAAAAAAAACTTATGATAAAATCAATTTTTTGTCTTTTATGATTTTATAAATATAATCGTAATTTTTAATTTTGAATTTTAATTTAATTTTTATATTAATTAATTTTATTTAAATATTATAAATTTAACAAATTTTTATTAATAAAATTTTTTTTCTATTAAAAAAATTTAAAAATAATGTATATTACTTTTTCTTTTATTTAAACAATAAAATATTTTTTGAATATTAGCATTTAAAAAGTTATTTAAATTTAATATAAAATTTAAACCCCTTTTTTAATATTTTAAATAATAAAAAATGATTTTCTAAATTAAATTTTTAAACAATATTTTTTATTGAAAGAAATTTTTTTATTTTAAACAGAGAAAATTTTGAAAATTATCTAAATTTTTTTGAAAAAGGATTAAAAAAAATTTTTGTTTGTTTTAAAAGTATTTTAATTTTTATTCTTTTTTTGGAAAATTCAATCAAAAATTCTGAGTAAATTAATTTCAGTTTTATAAAATGTTAATATGTTTGTAATTTTGAATTATTAAGTGATTTGTAAATTTTTAATTCTTTTTGTAAAATTTTATTTTAAAATAATTATAAAAAAATTTATATATTTATATTATATTTGATATTTATTATTTGAAATGTTGAAATTTAATTTTTATTTTATAAAAAATTTTATTTAAAATTAAAAAGATTATACATTTATTTTAAATAAGATTTGAATAATTTCATATAAATATAATAAATTTTTATTGAAATATTAATTTTTAATCTTTTATCAATGTACCAATCAAACCCTTTTTCTTTTTAAATACCTTTCAATTTGATATCTAAAAATTTTAAACAATTAAATTTAATAAGTTAATAAATTTATTTTAAAAATTAAAATTTTAAAAATCTTAAATATAATATGTCAATTTTTTGGGTTTTATTAAATTAATTTTCATATTCACAGATAAATTGTTTAAAAGTTGTTAATAATTTTCAATTTAAATTTAAAATTTATAATATATATATCTTAATATAGTTTTAAGGGAATTTATAATTTTTTAAAAAGAAATTTTTTTTCATAAAACCATATTATTTTTAATACAATGTTTAAAATTTTTTTTAAATTAACCAAAAATGTTAATTTTTTTAAAATATAAATTTTTTAACGAAATTTTTTTAAAAACTAACCCTTTTTAAAAAATTTTTTTTTAAAAAATTAAATTTAAAAGATTTTTTTTCAAATTAAATATTTTTAATATTTTTTTTAAAGTAAAACCTTTAACTATTATATAATTTTTGAATTGTTTTAAATTATTAAATATGTTGATATTAAATAAGAAATTTAAATTTTTGGAAATATTTTATATTTTTAATTTTATTTTTAATAAAGGGAAATCATATATTTTAAAAAATAAAGCTTTAATTAAAATTAAAATTTTTTTTAAAAAGTGGTTAAATTTTAAAATTTAATTAAATGCAGGTTTAACTAATTTTTATTAACATTTTTTATAAATTAAATTTAAGATCCTTAAAAAAATTATAAATTATTTATATAATTAAAGTTAAAATGATTTAACCATTAAATGGTAATAATTTTTTTTTTTTTAATACAATTTTTAAAAAATTTTTTAAAAGGGATTTTAATTTTTTAAATTTGCAAAAAACTTTAATTTTTTATTTATAACAAAATTAAAAGGAAATGAATTGAAATTAAATTAACCAAATTTTTTACCTTACCCTAATAACTATTCTTTTAAACCTTGTTTATTATAATCTTTTATCTATATTTCCAAAATGGGTTTTAAAATAAAATTTCCTAACTTTAATTATAATCTATATAAACAATAAATAAAAAAATAAATAATGTTGATGTTTTTACACCTTAAAATATAAACCTTAATTATTCTTTAATTTTTTTTTTATGTTAAAGTTCAAAATAATTGATTTTTTTAAATAAATTAATATTTAAGGTATTAAAATTTTTACAAATTTTTTTTTTAAAAAAATAAACCCAAAACCTGGTTAAAACCCTTTATATGTTTATTTTAAAAATTAATTTACAAATAAATTTTTTCGTTTTTAAATTGACTTTATTGAAAATATCTCTTTTAAATAAAATTTAAAAAATTTTTTTTTTGGGTTTATAATTTTTTAATAATTTAAAAAAGATTTTAAATACCATTTCTAAATTAACTTTTTTAAATTTTTTTGAAAAAATTACATGTTTTGAAAAATTTCAGATTTGTATTTAAATAACAAAAAAAATTTTTATTATCTTTTAAAAATTACTTTAATTTCTTATCATATTAAAATTTTATTCAATATATTGTAAAATTTTATGGTTTAAGGATATTTTGAAAATAAATTTTGGGTTTTTTAAATAATTTTAATATTTCTATTTTTTTAATACTTTTTAGGTTTAAATAAAATTATTTTAAAAAATTATTAAACAAAAATTTTTTTATAAATTAACCTTTTTAAACCCAATTATTTTGTTTAAATAATAAATTTTTCAATTTATTAGATATTTTAATTAAAAAGGTTTAAACAATTTGATTTAAAATTTTATATTGATATAACATTAAATTTAAATTAAAAATTTTAATTAAATTTAATTATTTAATATCAACTCTTTTTTACTCCCTTAATAAATGTAAAAATATTTTTTCTAATTAAAAATTGAAAAGTTTCCAAAATGAAATTTTCAATTATTTAAAATTTTTAACCTAATTATTTAAAATCATTTTAAATATCAAATTATTGATCAAACAAACCATGGGGTTTTTTTTAAGGGGCCTTTTTATTTTTAACCCATATTCAACCCAAATACATGGTTTAAATTTTGATAAAATTTTAATTAAAATTATTTATTTTAAATTAAATAATTTAAGTCTTTAACCAAATTTTTGTTATTTATAAATAATATTTTTTAAAAAAAAAATTAAATCTCTTAAATAATTTTGATAACTTTTTGTATTAATTAAAAAATTTAAATTTTTTAATATAAGTGATATTTCAAATTATTATTAAAATAAATCTTTAACAAATTTTTGATTTTTTTAAAAGGGGTTTTTTAAAATTTTTTATCCAATTTAAAAATGCATTTTTTAAAAAAATTTTAGAAAATTTCAAATTTATTTAACAATAAAATAGTTTTAAAAAAATCGAATGTTTTGAATTAAACGTGAAGAAATAATTATTTGTTTTTAAAATGAACCTTTTTTTAAATAGTTTTTAAAAAATCAGTTTAATTCATGACATATCAATGTTAAAATTTATTTAAGTTAAAGTTAGTTGAAATAATGAGGTGTTTAATGAAATAAATTTTGAAAATTTGCAATGGTTTATTTTTTTATTAAAATTACATTATTTTTAAAATAAAATTATAATATTATTAGTTGAAAATGAACCTTTTTTTATCCCTTCCTATTGAAATTAATTGGGGTAATATTTTTTATGTTGTTGTTTGGGGATCATTAATTTTGGATATAAAATTTTAAAAATTTAGAATAAAATTTATTTTATTTTAAATAAAATTAAACGATAAGGAATGAACTAATTTAATTTATATTATATAAACCATAAATTTAAACCCCCTTCTTTAAATTTTATAATCTGAATTCCAAATTCCCAAATTTTTTTTTAATTAAAAAATGTATTTAAAATAAATTTAAATTTAAAAATTTACAAAAATTTATTAAAATTTATCAATTTTTTAATCAATTTTTTTTATTTAACGGTTTTTAAATTAAATTTTATTTTTTCAGATAAATTTTTAATAAAAATTAATATCTTTAGATAATTAATAATACTAATTGTTATAATTTAAATTTTTTTTAAAACAAATAATATTTTAATTCATAAAACCATTTTTTTAATTTAAAAATTTTTTTAACATTTTAAATTTTAATTTTAAACAATTTTTTTTTTAAAAGGGTTTTTAAAAAATCTTTTGACTATTATTAATAAAAAGTAAATTTTTTTTTTATAAATTAATTTTATAATTTTAAATGTTTTTATTTAAAAAATTTAATTTATTAAAAAGGGTTTATTTTAAATAAAAGAAATTTTTTTTAAAAAAATGGATTTTTGGTTTTAAAGTGGGTTTTTTTTTTAATTTTATTTTTATAATTTTAAAGATTTCCTTAAACAACAATTTTTAAAATTTAAAATTTATTTCAATGTAATTTTAAATTTTATTTTTTTTATAACTTTTGAAAATAAATTTGTTAAGAAAAGTTTAACCTTTATTTTTTAAAAATTTTTTTTTATAATGATCCCAAAAAATAAATTTATTAAAGATAAATTTAATTTTAAACTTTTTTTTTGAACTTTAGTAAATTATTTTTATAAGAATCCTTTTTTCAATTTCCAATTAATTTATAAAAGTATTTAATCATTTTAAAATTTTATATTATTTAAAAATTTTAACAAAAATTTAACTAAAAAGGTATTAATTTTTATTATAACCTTACCCCTTTATAATTATCAATATTCGGTATATTCAATTCCAAATCAATTGATTATTTGAAATTAATTTTTTATATGATAATTTAAACCTTATTTAAATTTAATTAAAATTTTTTAAAAGTTTTTAACAAAAAATATTTGTTTTTTTTAAAAATTATATTTTAATAAATGGGAACTAAATTTTTAAAAATACATTTTTTGTAAATATTCCAGATAATTATGTTATATAATTAACTAATTTTGTAAAATTTTTGTTAAAAGGTATTAAAATTTTTTTCAAAATAAAAATTTTGAACATCAAATAAATTTTATATTTTTTGTACTTAAGTTCCAAACCTAATTATTTCTTTTAAAATGAATTGAATTAAAAATTTTTTTTAATAACATCTTTAAAATACAAATTTGTTACTTTTAAAAACTTTTATATTTATTATTTTTAAAAATATTTAAATGATTTATAAATTATTTTTTTGTTAAAATAAATTTAAGTTAAAAATTAAAGGCATGTTTTTTTAAAATTAAACCTGAAATTTTTATTTTTGAAGAAAAGTAAATTATTTTTCTTTTTGAAAATAAATTTTATATTTTAATTATTGATAAAAATTCTTTTTACTAACTGTTAACTTTAAAGAATAATTATATTAAAAATTTTTAACCATTTTAAATTTTTATTACAAATTTATTTAATAAATAAATTTAACCTAAATTTTTTAATTTATTTTTTAAAAATAACTTTTAAACTATAATAAAAAAAATTTAATTTTTTTGTTTTTAACTTTACTCTTTTTCAACAGTTATAAGAATTTTTTTTTTAGACAAACCAAAAATTAAAATTTTTTTAAAAAATAAAATTTGAAAAACTTAAATTTATAATAAAATATAAAAAAATTAAATGAACTTTTTTTTAAATTCTTTATATAACTCTAACCCAAACCCAGAAATAAATTTTTAAGATTTATATTTTTTGAATTTAAAATTATTAATTTTTTAAAATGATTAATAATTATAATTTTTTTTAAAAAAAATAAAAAATTTTTTTTTAAAAAATATTTTTTAAAATTACTTTTTTGCTGTTTTATTTTAACTTAAATTAATAACTTTTAAAATAAACTGGGTTTTAAAAGTTTGATATTTCCCAAAATTTTTTAAAAATTAATAAAATTTAAAATGTTATGTATTAATAATTTGTTTTAACATATTTATTCTTTTAAAAACATAATTTTAAATAAACTTTCATTTTTCTTTTAATTTGAACAAAATCCATGATATTTTTTTTTAAAAATTTTTAGTATTTTAAATTCTATTAAAAAAACATTTTTTAAATTTAAATGATTTTTTAAAATATTTGATGAATATATTAAATTTTTAAAAAAATTTGAAAAAGTTTTATTAAATTTTTTAAATTTAAAAATTATTGAAAATTTTATTTTTTGTAAAAATTTAAAAAATTTTTTTAAATAACCTTTAATTTTCTAAATATAATTTTAAAAAGGGGTGTTTAATTTAAAATTTAAACCCAAAATTTATTGATTTTTTAAAATTAAATTAGTTGAATTAAATTTTAAATTTTAAATAAATTTTTAAAAAATAGGTTTAAATAAAGTTTTATTCCTTTTTTTATTTAAAAAACTTATAATTAAAAATAAAAATTAATTATTTGATTGTATTAATTACATTTTTTACCCTCCTTGGAACTTTCAAATATTATATTTTCTTTCATAAACAATTTAAATTTAAAAATTAATTTTTAAAATTAAAATTTTAACCAAAATTTATTATAATTAAATAAAAAATTAAAGTGTTTTTTAAATTTAATTATTTAAATAACATTATAATTTTAAATCAAAAACCCAAATTTAAATTTTTAATTTTATAATTTTTGTCAAAATCCTATAAATTTTTAATAAATTTAATAATTGGGTTTAAAAATTCTATTTAAAACAAAATGAATTATTTTAAAATACCTAGCCCAATTTTTTATTTTTTTTAAAATATTCTAAAAAATTAAATTTAATAATTTTTTTAATTTTAATTTTCCATTAAATTTAATTTTAAAAATATTAATTTTATTGATTCCATTTTTTGTTGAAAATTAAATTTTTTTTAATAAAACCAATTTCTACCCATTTAAATTCTTTTTATTTTAAATTTTAACAATTAATAAATTTTTTTAAATAAAAGTCAATTGAGTTTTCTTTTAAAAACCCTTTTAAAATTCTTTTTTTTTAAAAATGTTATTTAAATTTATTTTCAAAAATTTTAAAAAAATTTGTAAATTTTTTTATTGGAAAAGTAGTTTTCAACAATATTTAAGAAAGATTATTTTTATAAGAAAATTTTTAATAAAAAATTTCTATTTTAAATAAATGTTTTTTTTTAAATAACATTTTAAATTTTTTATTAATTGGGAAACTTATTTCCCTATAAAATAAATCTTTTATATTTTATTCTTTTATTTTATAAAAAAATTTTTTAAACATTTTAAAATTTCCCCTTTAAGTATTTGTAATCAATTAACCCTTTAAAAACTTAAAAATTTTTAAATTTTTAAAAAAATTTTTATCATTTCGATATAACTTTAAAAGTAATTAATTTGTTTTAGTATACCTTTTTTATTTTGTTAAAAATTATAAAATTTTAAAATTTAATTATAAAATTTTATTAAATTTTTATAATATTTTAAAAGAATAATGCTTAAAAAATTTTTATTAATTTAAATTTAACTGATTATTAACAATCCCTTAATTATAATATTTTTATTTCTATGTAAAAAATTTTTTTTTTAAAGAAAAAATCATAATTTCTTTTTAAAAATTATAATTTAAAACCCTTTAAAAAAAATATTTAACAATCAAACATTTTCATATTTTTATTTATTTTAATTATAAAGGATTTCATTTATAAATTGTATTTATTTAAAAATAATTTTAATTAAAATTTTTTTAATTTTTTATATTTAAATAAAAATATAAATTTTATTTAAAAATTTAAAATTTTTTTATCCAATAAGATAAATTTTATCAAACCCATTTTTTTTTATTATTTTAAAAATGACATTATTATTCCCTTTTGAAATAATTATTTTCAATATTGATTTAAAATACCACTTTAATCCAAATTTTTTAATTTTTAAAAATATTTCTTGATTAATTTTAAACCAATTTGAATAAATTTTTCAATATTTATTGTTATTAGAAATAAATTTAAACCTAAATTTTAAAAAAAATTTTTTTTAAAATTTTTATTTATTTTAAATAAAACTATTAAATTTAAACTTTTATTTATTTTAATTTTTTTAAAAGTAAAAATGGACCTTTATTAATACTTTTTTATTTTAATTTTACATTTATTTAAAAAGTTTATTAATTTTTTTGAAAATAATTTGAAATTGAATTTTTGATTTAAAACCTAATTTAAAATTTTAAATTTAAATTTTATTAAAGTCCTATAAAAAATAAAATTTAATATTAATTTGAATTTTTTATCCTGTTTTTGACTGAAAGAAAAAATTAATTTTTTTTTAATATTTAACCTTCATATTTTTAAAAATTATTTTAATAAAATTTAAAATTTACAATTTAAACTTTTGTATCCCTTAAACTTAAAAATTATTAATTTTTTATTTATAAAAACTATAATTTAATCGCAAATATTTCAAAATAAATTTTTAAAATTTAAAAAAAAACCAAATTAATTTTTGAAAAATTTTTCAATTTTTTTAAAAACTAAATTAAACTTTTTTTTTTTAAAAATTTTAAAAATTCCCTTTTTCCCTTTTAAAAAATGGTTTTTAAATTTTTAAAAGGTTTATAAATTTAAAAAAAGGGGTTTTTTGAAAAAATAAAAAAAAAATTTTAAAAAAATTTAATTTTGGAAATAAATTTTTCCCCAAAACCTTTAAACATAAATTTTTAAAAAAAAAAAACGGATATTTTTTTAATCTTTTGGAAAAAAAATTATCTTTTTTGAAAAAAATATACTTTCTTTAAAAATAATTTTTTTTAAACCAAAAACCATTTAAAAACCATTTTTTTTTTTTAACAATTTTTAAAAAATTTTAAAATTTTTTAAACCCTTTTATAAAAAAAAATTTTTAATTTTAATTTTAAAAACCCCTTAAAGTTAATAAAAAATTTTGTTTAAAAACAAATATTTTTTAATTTCCCGAAATAAAATTTATTTTTAATTTTTTTTTAAGTTAGACCCAAAAAATTTTTTTTTAAAAAGTTTAAAACTATGTGTTTTTTTTAGTTTTTTTAAAATTTTAAATTTTTTAAAAAAAATTTTTTTTCTTTTAAAGATTTTTGAAAATTTTTTTTAAAAAAATTTTTTATTATTTTATTTAAAAATTTTTTTTTTTTTTAAAAAAAATTTTTTTTAAAAATTTAAATTGTTTTAAAATTTGAACTGTTTTTATTGGAAGAGAAAGTTTTTATTTTGTTTTACGGTCCTTTTAAAATTTTCAAAAAGTTTTTAAAAAATTTAAAAATTTGAAATAAAAGTTTAAAGTTCATACAAAATTTTTAAAGAAATTAAATTTTAATTATTTTTTTAATTTTTAAATGACAAAATTAATAAAACAAATAAAAATCCCCCTTTTAATTTTTTAATTTGGTTTAGGAAAAGATAATTAATTTTTAAAAAAAAAAAATTTAACCTTTTTTTTAAAAAAAATTTAAATTTTAAAACAAAATTTTTTTATCAAAAAAAAATATTTTTGTTTTTAAAATTTTATAATTTTTTAAAGGTTTCAATTTAAAAGTAATTTTTTAATTTCATAAAATTTTTATTTAATAATTGGTTTTTTAAATTTTTTAAAAATTTAAAAAAATCTTTTGGGTAAATTAAAATTTTTTTTTTTTCCTAAAAACCTAAATTTTAAATAAAAATTTTTTTTTTTTGTTTTTTTGTTTAAAAAAACCCTTTAATTTTTTAAAATTTTAACAATTTAAAAAGCCTTTTTTAAAAACCCCCCTTTTAAACCCAAAATTTTTTTTTTAAAAAATTTTTTTTGAAAGATTATTTTTTAAATTAAAAATTTTTCCCAAATATTTTTGGGGGATTTAAAAAAGGGAAAATTTTTTAAAAAAAAAGGGAAATATTTTTAAAAATAAAAAAGTTTTATTT
>NW_022982542.1:0-16542 GCF_902652985.1 Pecten maximus
CGTTCCCCGGAATCGTTTTATGACCAATAACATGTTCTCTAGAGCCATTACCGTTGATGTGGAACAGCTTTGTTCTCTTGATCTATTTTTCCATATCATCGAGCCTTCCCCGGGCTTTGTTTCCCAGATGTGATAATCGACACAATTTTACCGTTAAAGGAGTTACCTCAAGCGACTAATATTTTATAATCACGAACATTTTGACAATTAGCTCAATTACTGCATTTCTTTTTCGGCATAGCCGTATAATATTTACTTTTGGCCACGGATATGACGCGACAGGTGGCGTTACTGGTCAAGATGAAGTATGTGATTGGTCAATGTAGCGGTAGATGCAAAATGTAGATATGCAGTTAAAAACGAAACAAAATTCAGATTGAATGCAAGCTGAATAAGTGGATGTATCTTTTCAAATGACACATTAATAAAATTATATTACTGATTCAAATGCAGCCTTATTATCACAAAAAATGATTCAAATCGATATAATTTTGTTATCCGTGCTGAAATGCATTAGTTCGTTAATTTATTTCAACAGCAGATTTACTTTAAAATCAACAGCATTAAAACTATGCCTTTTATCTTTTTAAAGATATTTCTTGTTATTAATATTTTCTACGAGAATCTGTTCTAGTAAGCTCATACATGTGACGTAAAGTTATTCAAGTATATTACCGTTTCAAACAAAATCAAAACATTTCGGTTTTTTTTGTAAAACTTTATTTATTTGTATCCTCAACATAACTGTAGCATTTTAGTCTTGCTTTCGGAGTATTTCCGTAGTAATACCGTAGTGTTACCGTACGTAGCTTATAGGGAATTAGATGTAGTAACATGACAGCATAGCACCTGGATTTTGTCTCTGTTTTCTTCATTTAGTAATAATCACAGAAGACAGATCCGGTAACCGGTTCAGATTTCCGGAAATAATAAAAATCAAAATTAAATTTAACAAATCATTTCTAAATCATTATATTGGATTTGAAAACGACAATAACTGTAATTACCGTAGCAGATATCATATTAAATTGTAAAAACAATAACAAATAATTAGGGGCGGCCGCCAGATAAAATATTTTCGCATGCCATGAAAAATATACTCCAATGTGAGCCTACTACGCTTCCGTATGATACAGACAATTCGTTCTTCCACATTTAACAAAATTATCGGAAATAAATACAGTGCATTTAACTTAATTTCGTACGTCTAATTTAAAAATTCCGATTATGACCGGAAGGTGATATAACATATCTAAAGATGATAGGATATATTTATGCAATGAAAATATTTTGAGACGAGTTCCATTATCTATTTATATGTAAACATATGGAAAGGAAAATATTACGTTCAAAATACATCCAACAGTATTACTGTATTAACCCAAGTATTCATAAGATGAGAGATATAATGTGTATATTTAATACACAATTAATGAATGTTTCTTTGTTTATTAGAAAATTGATGTAGCTTTCGTGCAATAGATATAAATTTGCTTGTATATCAAGGTAAAATTACACTTTGACTATTTTGACAAGATTTTTCTAAAGAGGGATTTGCATGGCGGCCGCCAACAGTCAAATTCATTCGATCCACCACGCATGTAATTGTTACCTTTCACCCCTATTTTGTATCGATTTCAAGTGGAAAACTGACCTGTTTCTATACGTCCGGTACTCATTACCTATGGCCCCTGTTTTTACAAGTGAACTAGGCCTAATTCACAAATTGCGATCTCGATAAGGTGCCTCACCGTCATGTTTTGATACAGTCGGCAGATCTCTTGATCACGCCTATCGATGGTAATAATTAATTATAGAACGCGTAGTCTACTGAAAATCCGACGGTCCAACAAAATTCTTTTTTTTCCCACAAGTATTAATACTCACCTGGGATAATCCGTCTGATAATATCAATACCTTTTTTGGAACATCATCCAAACGACATGCGATCAGGACACCTGATAGAAAACCTGCAGCAAACAGACTGAAATCTTCGAAACATTACGCAAGCCACATGTAGTCTTCGGCCTTCGTTATTAATCTAATTGCAAAATGTCCTCGTTGTATATTTAAGAAATAATTAACGATGATTCGTGTATTATTGCAGGATATACAACGAGGACGAGGATATTTTGCAATTAAATTAATAACGAAGGCCGCAGGCCTGAGTTATTAATTAAAATTGCAAAATATCCGAGTCCGAGTTGTGTATCCTGCAACAATACACGAGTCAAAGTTGATTATTTCTATTCTACCATGTACTGTTCAGTTCTGAGATGGACCTCTTTCTTATAGAAAAACATTAAAGAAACCCCGGGAAAACCTTATTTCTTGAGTATTGTATTATTTGTTGATGAAATATACAGGCAATACAGTACTACGATCAAGAGCATCTATCATATGGCATTGATTTTGAAAATTAAAAAAAAAAAGGATAAAAAAAAAGAAAAGAAAAAGAAAAAAGGGGGGCCTCCGTAGGATTCGAACTCGCGTCGTGATAAAAATATACTGATTGACTAACCCATTAGCCCACTCGGCTATAGTAACCTTTTATAAAATGGGTGAATATTAGATATTTAAAATTGTGATAGCCGTTACTCACGAGCGCGTATTATTGGCACGAGCGTGGGTTATTGGAAAATAATACATGGTGTTAAACCAATCAAAACCGGCGTTACATAGCAAACATGGTAGAATCTGTAATAATACACGATTCGTCGTTAATTATTTCTTAATTATTACAGACGTCCAAGTGTTTTTAAGTTGATCCTTCTGTTATATACCCGGAGTATTGGAGAATTAAATAAGTAAGGAAAATATATATCTTATGTTTTAAGCGCCGAAGTAATTATAAATAATTTTGCCTTAAGATATGTTGATGCATAAACTATATATCGTTTTAAAAGACATGTCGAATGGTTGTGAATGTAACATTACATGTATACGATATAAAGTATATATCACTGTACTTCCTAGCTACCAATCATGGGTCATTATAAAACTAATATGAATAAATATATAAAAACGTGTATGTATATTATTTATGCTTAATGTCAGTGTTCATAAGCATTTTTTCCTGGGGCTTATATCGAAGATACATTGTATGTATGAAGAATTTCTTTTGAATTTTTCTAAATTGAAAATATAGTTATCAATGGAACCTTAAATATTTTGTATAAAACTTAAGTATGGAACAACTCTATTTTCATTAATAAATACATGATATAACATATTATACATTACAACATTCAATTTACTTTCTTTTGATATAATCATATTTGACCAATAATTAATCATCTTTATATCTATGTCAATTACAAGTGGGTTTGTATCCAGTTCGCAATATACCATGTAACGTAGTGTACTTTTTTCAAACCTTATAGTAATTTACAAAAAAATTAATAAAAACGCTCAATTGATTGTATATTAGGTCTAAGTGAAACTAACAAGATGAATAGGGGCTCCTTACGGGGTTATCAAGACATATTCTCCAAAATCGGAAAAATACCCTGTTTTATCTATACGATCGGGAGACGGGCAGGGAGCCTGAAATCGGGAAATTCCCGACTAAATCGGGAAAGTTGGCAAGTATGTGTATATCTATGTTTCTGAAACCACGTACGATATAAGTCTCTGATGATATGATTGAAACCTTTGGCTGAGTATTGTTCCAGTTTAATTTTATATTAAAAGTGCTGCATTTACATCAATATACGAAAGCCTATTCGGTTCATTTTGAACAGCAAAATGAAAATATGTACCTGGTTAAAACGCGTTAGTTTTCTCGTTAAAACGCGATAGTTATCTCGTTAAAACGAATTAGTTGTCGATAACTAACGCGTTTTAACGAGATAACTAACGCGTTTTAACGAGATAACTAAAACGTTTTAACGGGGTAACTAACGCGTTTTTAACGAGATAAGTATCGCGTTTAAATGGGATAACTTACGTGTTTTCACGAGATAATTATCGCAGTTTAACGAGATACATATTTTTATTTTGCTTTTCAAAATAAACCGAATAGGCTTTCGTATCAATATAATATGAAAAAATGAAAGCATTACATTTACAATACGACGACTAAATATTTAATTGATGCAAATTTTATATCTATAGACTGTATCAATTTACGATTAATAAAAGAAAGAATAATGTATCGAAAAGCGCTTATCATCCACTACACAAGGACACCTGGAGATCTGCTGATTACAAAGCCTGGGGCATTTCTAATTTGAACCTACTGGTTGACTTCCTGCCTTAGGTTGGAACACAGGTAAATCCCCGCCCCCTTATTGGGATGAACTAGTGTATGTTAAAAGAATAGGTATGTTAGTCCTACAATATAAGACTTAGAAGGTCCATATTGTTATGTTTTACGTTTATTGTCGGATATTTACTTTTTCATTATTTGCCGAACCTCGAAGTCAAACTTCTTTGAAACAGATGCCTGCATCAGAGACCTATATATCAACGATATACGTCTCTGATTATATATAAATGGATATTGTAATTACTAATGGAATACACTGACTATCCGATCTGTAATACACGTTTTGTATATGAAGCTTGCTAATAAGAAAAGGATAGAATTAAAAACTCAATGAAATATGTTCAAGTGTACACATATTTATTACATTAATTAAAAAGAAATGAAACTATGATGTAACGAATGTAGAACTAGCCGTTCCACGGTTGAACCTGAATATGTATATAACTTAGCAACACGAATGACGAAGGAAAACTTTTTGACTCCTGTCCTGACCGGGCCTCGAACTCACGATCTACAGCACCCCATCGCCTAGCCAGAACTACCCGCAGCGTACCAAAGACCATTTCAATGGCGAAGTGATGGTCGGCTGATAACCTGACATGATCATCGTGGAAGTCGTCTTTAAGATGATATAAATACCTGGATCGCAATGTATTAACATACATGGATAAGAATTGTACATATATATAATTCTCTCGGTACAACTACGACAGGAAATTTTATACATATGGTTTTGTGAATATTGTACAACAATACATTTGTATGCTGCACTCTAAACTGATGAGCTTATTCTCTCAAAGTAATAAAGATCTTGAACACTACCAGAGCTATAATAGTATATATCTTACTGAATGTTGAACTTTTTTTCATTATGTATATTATATATGAAACAAAAAATGAATAAAATGTATGGTACATGTATTTTGCCATTTTTAATGCATCTTTACACGATATATTATTTCCATCAACATTCCTCAGAAAACAGCGATGAGACATCCACAAAGCGATAAATATTTTGTAGCGTGCTAATCTGATTGCCTCTATCCATACATTTGACGTATGGTATAAAGAAAAACAAACTATCGATACATCTCTACAAGCCAGGCAGCTTAACAGCCAGGGTCATTTCAGGACGTGCCAGGTTTTGGAGGTGGAGGAAAGCCGGAGTACCCGGAGAAAAACCAGGTGGTAGTCATCGTCTGGCGGTAGTCATCGTCAGGCGGTAGTTATCGTCAGGTTGTAGTTATCGCCAGGCGGTAGTGACGGAAGGCGGTAGTTATCATCAGGCGGTAGCTATCATCAGGCGGTAGTTATCATCAGGCGGTAGTTATCGTCAGGCGGTAGTGACGTCAGGCGGTAGTTATCATCAGGCGGTACTGTAGTTATCATCAGGTTGTAGTTATCGTCCGGTGGTAATTTTCGGCAGGTGGAAGTTATCCACAGGCGGTAGTTATCGGCAGGCATTAGTTACCATCAGACGGTAGTTATCCACAGGCGGAAGTTATCCACAGGCAGCAGTTATCGTCAGGCGGTAGCTATCGTCAGGCGGTAGTTATCGTCAGGCAGTAGTTATCGTCAGGCAGTAGTTATCGTCAGGCGGTAGTTATCCACAGGCGGAAGTTATCCACAGGCAGCAGTTATCGTCAGGCAGTAGTTATCGGCAGGCATTAGTTACCATCAGACGGTAGTTATCCACAGGCGGAAGTTATCCACAGGCAGCAGTTATCGTCAGGCGGTAGCTATCGTCAAGTTGTAGTTATCGTCAGGCGGTAGTTATCCACAGGCGGTAGTTATCATCAGGCGGTAGTTATCGTTAGGCGGCAGTGACGTCAGGCGGTAGTTATCATCAGGCGGTAGTTATCGTCAGGCGGTAGTTATGATCAGGCGGTACTGTAGTTATCATCAGGTGGTAATTTTCGGCAGGTGGAAGTTATCGGCAGGCGGTAGGTATCGGCAGGCGGTAGTTATCCACAGGCGGTAGTTATCGGCAGGCATTAGTTACCATCAGACGGTAGTTATCCACAGGCGGAAGTTATCCACAGGCAGCAGTTATCGTCAGGCGGTAGCTATCGTCAGGTTGTAGTTATCGTCAGGCGGTAGTGACGACAGGCGGTAGTTATCGACAGGCGGTAGTTATCGTCAGGCGGTAGTTATCGTTAGGTTGTAGTTATCATCAGGCGGTAGTTATCGTCAGGTTGTAGTTATCGTCAGGCGGTAGTGACGACAGGCGGTAGTTATCGTCAGGCGGTAGTTATCGTCAGGTGGTAATTACCGTCAGGCGGTATAGTTATCTTCAATCGTTACTCAATATGAAATGGAATAATGATAACACGGATATGGTTTTACAAAATTTGGCAGAAAATGTACCTAATTTGTTAGATTTGTGAATCGCCAAACTGAAGTAAAATAAGTTAAATTCATTATGTTGTTGACTTTCCCACTGCACTTATCAATGTAATAGTGCCATATTATACAGTAAGGTACAAAAGCAAAAGTCCATATACATGTAAAAACAGATTCCAAAGAAGACAAACCTTGGTTTACAGAAGCATGTAAAATACAGTATCGAGATTATAAAAAAAAGCAATATCTTCCTTTAATTTATGTAAATCTACAGAGAATCGCCTGGAGCTCGTTAGAAAGAAAAGGTTGTATAAAAAGCTGGAATATAAACTAAAACGAGAATATAAAGGGCACCAGGGTAACATGCTAGAATATACGAGGAAAGATAACCCAGGGGAATTTTATAGACATTTCAAGAGACACAAGAAATACAGGGAAATTAACTCATGACGACTTTTTATTTTCCTTCATTAGCATCGACTGGACCAGACGTTAATGAGGATGTAAATTGATTGTTTGAACGGACACGACGCTGTACGACATGGTACACTTTATTTAGACAGAGATATAAGTGATAGAGAAATAAAGAAATAAAATGTTAAAACACAAACAAAGCATATCGATAATGGTTCATTATCTAATTATTTCAGGTGTTATAACGGATTATTTCAGGGGGAAGTTGTATCTCCTCTATTGTTCTCTTTGTACGTCAATGATTGTGAAATGCAATTTTTAAACGATAATTGTACATCGATCGAGACCCAAACTATTGATATACTGAAACGAAAAAGAAACGCAACATGGAAAATTGTGATTAATTTTGTATTAAATATACATATCTGTATAAAAATCGCGGAAATAAACATGCACCCTGCCTAACACCCATACCAATCTTCAAAATCACCCAAGTGTGACTAGAGACCTATGCACTTCCGGCGCGGTAAAAACATCAAAAACCGTGCCTGTACAAACATATGCGTTCTTTTTTCATTCAAACCAGTATCAATTCATCACTAACATTGAGCCACATCATCGCCAATACTTTTGCAAACAATAATTCCTTTTACAATTATGCCACGGTTATCAAAGGTTGATAGAGGACGTGCTATAGCGATGCTTCTGGCAGGGAACACGCAACTTCACGTCGCTCGACAATTCAGAGTTCACAAATCGACTATTAGTCGATTAGTTTCACGTCTTAACGCAACAGGAAGAGTCGATGACCAGCCGAGATCAGGACGTCCACGCCTAACGTCGCGACGTCAAGACCGGGTTCTTAGGTTGGCACACCTGCGTAACAGGAGATTAACGGCCGCTGAAACGGCAAGGAATACGATTGGTAATCATAACCGTCGAATTCATCCCCAAACAGTGATCAACAGACTGCGTGAGGCTAATTTGCGTGCAAGGCGACAGTACGTTGGTTTACCACTAACACCGCAACGTCGAGCACGTCGTATGCAATGGGCAACGGCACATATGCCCAGACGTTTTCCTATGAGACGTTGGAGGTCTATGCTCTTCACCGATGAATCTCGATTCACGTTATTTCGAGCAGATGGCCGTCAACGTGTGTACCGGCGTCGAGGCGAACGTTTTGCTGACGCCTGTGTTTTGGAACACGACCGATTTGGGGGTGGATCAGTTATGGTTTGGGCGGGAATCTCCCATGGTTTGAAGACGCCTTTGGTGATAGTCAATGGGAATTTAACGGCCGTACGCTATCGGGATGAGATCCTTAGGCCCCATGTTGTGCCGTTTGTTAGGCAGCATCATCTAACCTTTCAGCAAGATAACGCGAGACCACACGTTGCAAGAGTCTGTAGAGACTTTCTTGCGACACAGAACATTGTTCCTATAGATTGGCCTCCATATAGCCCCGACCTGTCCCCAATCGAGCATTTGTGGGATGAATTAGACAGAAGAATTCGAAATCGCCGTAACCCCCCAAATACCCTCCCTCAGTTAGCAAATGCACTCGTCCAAGAATGGAATAACATTCCAATACGGAAAGTCAATGCCCTGATGAACTCAATGCAACAAAGAATTAGAGATGTGATAACTGTTCGAGGAGGACACACGATATTAGGGCACGGTTTCAAAACTGCTGCCATTTCAACTTGGATTCACGTAGGGTACTACCAATCATGACCTTCTAGCAAAGTGACCTGTTCTTAAAAATCTCTAAACATTTAAAGGATGTTACATCAATATTCAATATTAACTATTACATATGAAATTTAAACATAATGCTCACAAGTATTATTTTATTAAACCTACAATTTGAAGTTGCGTTTCTTTTTCGTTTCAGTATATATTTTTACTTATGTATGCTGATGACATGGTAGTTTTGGCCGAGACTCCCGAAGGGCTACAACAGATGTTAGATTCATTATCAAACTACACGAGTAAATGGAACCTAACTGTGAATACAAGCAAGACTAAAGTGGTTGTTTTTCCGTAATGGTGGAAAACTTAGAAATTACGAAGTTTTGTATTACAGCGGTGGCCGAGTGGTTAAGGTGTCCCGACACTTTAACACTAGCCCTCCACCTCTGGGTTGCGAGTTCGAAACCTACGTGGGGCAGTTGCCATGTACTGACCGTTGGCCGGTGGTTTTTTCTCCGGGTACTCCGGCTTTCTTCCGCCTTTAAAACCTGGCACGTCCTTAAATGACCCTGGCTGTTACTAGAACGTTAAACAAAAACAAACCAAACCAAAACAAAGGCTGTAAATTAGAAACTTAATGAATTTGATTACATTGGAGTACTCCTAAATTATGATGGTAAATTCAGGATCACACAGCAGAACATCAGAACATCAGAACAAGGTAGAAAAGCATTTTGCATTAAATGTATGAAGAAAAACATATTTTAGTGTTGAAACACAACTGTCTGTATTTGATACATATGTCAATAACATTTTAAGTTATGGTTGTGAAATATGGAAATTTTATTCAGCCCCGGACGTAGAGAAAGTATATATTAATTTTTGTAAAACATTGCTTGGATTACGTAAAAGTACAAGCAACGACATGGTTTAAGAGTGCTACGAAAAATTAGAATTATGAAATATTGGATAAACTTCAGTCTTGTTATGACGACATGATAGAAAATAATGATACATGGATGTTGAATATCAAAGCAGAATTATATAGAATAGGTTTAGGATATAATAACATATATATGGGAATCACAAAATGTTGACATTTATGATATTCAAATTATAAAGCAAAGAATGTTTAATATATATGCAAGAGTGTGTAAAAAAATTGATTGTACCCTAATATTGAAAAGAGTAGATATCATAACATTGAGCGACACCAAAGAGTTGTCATTTATGTGACATGAATGGCATTGAAGACGAGTTCCATTTTGTATTAGTGTGCACTTGTTTTTTAAATTTAAGAAATTTATTCTTGAAATGGTATTATGTAAAAAAAATCCAAGTGTTTACAAACTAGTGGAGTTACTTTCTACAAATAGCCCTAAAGAATTGACAAGTTTGGGTAAATATATAAAGTTTGCTAAGAAGAAAAGGTTAGAATTATTATCTCAATAAAAAGCGTTCATGTGTACACATACTTTGCAATATGTAATCAAATAATTATAGATACATGAAACAATGATGTAACGAATATATAAACACACTCTCCATTCAACGTGGCGTATCAGCCATTCCACGGTTGAACCTGTATATATATGTATATAGGATTTTGTGAATTATGTATAATAATGTCTGTACTTTAAACTGATGAGCTCGCTCAAAGTAATAAAGACCCTGACCTTGTCGGTCGTATATATAGCGAGGTACTCGGGTACATAGAATCCTTGTGGTAAAGACCTTGAACTTGTCGGTCGTATATATAGCGAGGTACTCGGGTACATAGACTCCTTGTGGTAAAGACCTTGAACTTGTCGGTCGTATATAGCGAGGTACTCGGCTACATAGAATCCTTGTGGTAAAGTAGCGAGGTACTCGGGTACATAGACTCCTTGTGGTAAAGACCTTGAACTTGTCGGTCGTATATATAGCGAGGTACTCGGGTACATAGAATCCTTGTGGTAAAGACCTTGAACTTGTCGGTCGTATATATAGCGAGGTACTCGGCTACATAGACTCCTTGTGGTAAAGACCTTGAACTTGTCGGTCGTATATATAGCGAGGTACTCGGCTACATAGAATCCTTGTGGTATGTGGCAGGAATCGGACGATAACTAAGGCTTCATAATTGTCTCGTGTTTATTCGGGTCAACAAGCTGAGGATATTTAACACAAAAAGAAGAGAATTGAGGTTTCAAATTAGCGTGCATTTATTCCGTCTTTCCGCGAAATTTAAGGATCGCTTATTCTAGTATTTCGGGGCAAAACGACAAAAGGATGAGAATCTAGATATCTTATTTTCGTTTTTTTTCACAGTCGAAATGGCATAAATCGACCACCGCGCATACACCTTTTTTTCTGTATATCGTATACCGGGTAGTTGCTTCAGCCAGTATGCGTGTATAAGTGGCAGACAAAAAGTCTTGCCTCCTTATATCGTCAGAACTGGAGAAACATATCTGCTCTTTGATATGTACTCTGTACCTGTCTTCTGATCGTTAATGTCATCTGTATGCTAATTTTCACTTTTGTTAAATATCATAACTTCTCCCTCACACTACTTTATATACAGTTTTGTACTGTAAATGGTAAATTTAGTTTATAAAATAATACGTATTATCAAGAAAGTCAGGAGGTAGTTAAATTGATTGTTTTCCATTAGAAAAAAAACAGAAAAAGGAAAAAAAGCCTGACACGACTTATTCCAGGTGTGTCTTGACACAGACGACCCCGTGACCTTTTCTCGTGCGTTGCCAATCAGACCAAACGTTCGTCGGCTAGTCAATTTTTGTCAAAAGTGTTTTGGGATTTTCTGATCAACACCAGTCCATTATATACGTTTTTATGATTTTGTTACTATATTTGATGATATTGAATATTGATGTTGGCGTAATATGGGGAGTACAAGTGTCATTATCCACCTTAAGTACATGTAACAAATGTTTCCAAACACTGACAAGGTCAATGGAAACACGTGTAAAAGACACATTATCTACATGTGTGTTCCGACATCCAATTATAGATACGAATTCATTACACAATACGACAATCACGTGAACAACTTTATAATACAATTTTACAATATAATAAATCACTTGCGTGTAGCTAGGGCACGTGACTCGTTTTTCTACCAATAAACTACTTTCTAAATGAACTATTTTCTGCAATTTTTTAGGAAAGTCCTTGCGGAATGTGGCTTTACTTCAAATGTCAGAAAACAGGTTAAAATCTGTTGATATAGGTCATTAACATACCTATATAAATGTAGCGGAACTGGTCCAGGTGGATGGTCGGTGACCAGGTAGCGCAATTTGAGAGCATAATTCGGCTAGTGTTCAAAGGTCCGTGGTGCGAACCCTGGTCTGGCCGTATATATTTCCTCTCGTGTTACATTTGGCACTCAACTAAATACCCACGGAGGTGGAATAGGGTCAAAGACTTTGTTGAAGGAGGGAGGAATGTAGTGGGACTGGACTGGGATTGATCATCAGCATCTGACTAGTGTTCGGAGGTCCCGGGTTCAAACCTCGGTTTGGCCGTGCATGTTTCCTTTCCTATTACATAAACATACATGTACAATATATATTTTAACCCGGCCACCAAATGGGGACTAAAAGTGTTTCAATGTAAATTCCAAGGTAATACCATATTTATAACTTTAATACTTAATTCTGTTTTAAAGAAATTTCAATTGCACATGTTAACTACACAGGCCAGGATTCGAACCTGGATCCCTCAGTCTGAGAACTCTTCATTGAGCTACCTGTGTATCAAGTTCAAATGATTACACAATTGATAATTTCGTTTGTCTCAATTTAACGTGATGCTATTCAAACATCAATTTTATTGTGATTAAACAGGATTAAAAGGCTTAGCAAAAAACTAAAACAATTTGAATGACAATGAGATTATTTTGTGTTGAAGCAAAACCAAACAATCGGGGTACAGACATTCGCTCTACTTCAAAGAGATGAACTAAAAGTGGAACAGTATAAAAATCATTAAAATCTTTTAAAACACCTCTCGTAAAGATCAGCGGTGTTTTTAACAACCAGATCTACAGACGTCAACCAAACCATCCTGACAGACAGGTGTCGATGTGAACCAGTAACAAGAGACCCAGAGGGCCTGTATCGCTCACCTGGTTTCATGAGATATGAACCAAGAATGATGCTTAAGTATATTTGTCTATTGTATATTGCTATGTCAATATATATCAAAACCATTTTATATGGGTACATATACATTGGTTTTATTTCAATACTAAAAATGCCACAAAGTGCATTAATCCATGAATCAAAATAGACTTTTGGCGCGACCCCATAGGGATGCTACCACACAAAAGTGAGTGATGTTCAATGCTTAGTTTCAGAGAAGAACTTGTCTAGACCAATTGACCCCTTTTGACCATGCCCCCTGGGGGGTCAGCTCCTTCCTTTATACAATTTTGAATCCCTACCCCAATAGGATGCTACCAGTCAAACCATTGCTAAGTTTCAGAGAATGAGTTGTTTCAATCCATTTAGCCAAATTGACTCCTTTTGGCCCCACCCCTCAGGCCCCTGGGGGGTCACCCCCACCATTTGTACAATTTTGAATCCCCCTTCCATAGATCTACAGACGTCAACCAAATCGACAGGTATTGACGGTGAACCAGTAAGACAAGTTAGACAGATGTCGAGGCCAACAAATTAGACAGCCAGATGGACAGTTGTTCAGGCTATCTGGGATGTTGTGATGATGAGACATCTGGTCTATTGCTAAAAAGAACATTTCTGTAGCTAGGATGTTGTGATGATCACATAAGTCTATTGCTAAAGAGAACATTTCTGTAGCTGGGATGCCTACATTCCTAACATCCAGAACATCATTGGAAAGCCCCGAGACTCTGCTAATGCTGTTCGAGTCATATACAACAGCTTAATGTCCTGGGTTTCTGATGATCCAGGAAGGGATTTGTCCAGGGGTAACAGTGATAGTGGTTAGAGTATGTGTGAGTATGTAAGAGTGCGGCAGGGTATTTCAGAGTATGTTTAGAGCATGTCAGAGTATGTCAGAGTATGGCAGTGTATGTCAGTGTATGGCAGATTATGGCAGAGCATGTCAGAGTATGTCAGAGTATGGCAGTGTATGGCAGAGAATGGCAGTGTATGTCAGAGTATGTCACAGTATGACAGAGTATGTCAGCATATGTCAGAGTATGTCATAGCATTGGAGAGTATGGGTCAGTATGTCAGAGTATGTGAGAGTATGTCTGTATATTTCCAGCTTCCTTACAACAATGTAATTGTTGAGGACAAATTACTGAGATTCTGACACTGGACCTTGGATCACTGATGTACTAGTCAGTTGAGTGACCTTGTCATGTCACCATCAATCTGGATCTCAGATCGCCAGTGATCTACGTATACCAACTCATTTGGTACTCTCTATCTAAAATGTTTGATTATCGAAACAAAACAATGAAATCAGATTGAAATTGTGGTCTTAAAATTTGGACATCCATTTTTTACATTTCATAAATGCCCTGATTCATCAGGCATTCATCGCTCTGAAACAACCAGCTGTTATAATACAGTACACAACACTACCTACAGAATGTACCCACCTCAGTCAAACAACACTACCTACAGAATGTACCCACCTCAGTCAAACAACACTACATACAGAATGTACCCACCTCAGTCAAACAACACTACCTACAAAATGTACCACCTCAGTCAAACAACACTACCTACAAAATGTACCACCTCAGTCAAACAACACTACCTACAAAATGTACCCACCTCAGTAAAACAACACTACCTACAAAATGTACCCACCTCAGTCAAACAACACTACCTACAGAATGTACCCACCACAGTCAAACAACACTACCTACAAAATGTACCCACCTCAGTCAAACAACACTACCTACAAAATGTACCCACCTCAGTCAAACAACACTACCTACAGAATGTACCCACCACAGTCAAACAACACTACCTACAGAATGTACCCACCACAGTCAAACAACACTACCTACAAAATGTACTCACCTCAGTCAAACAACACTACCTACAAAATGTACCCGCCTCAGTCAAACAACACTACCTACAAAATGTACCCGCCTCAGTCAAACAACATTAATACACCGTACAAATTTTGATCAATTTTGGCATTGTAGGGTAACATATACTACCACAAGCTGACAAGCAACATTTTGTCAGTTTATAAAAGCAACAAGTATTAACAAATAGCCAAGGTTAACTACAGTGTATTATTATACTATACACACATATACAACTGGTATTATATCATTTTTACATTATAATAACATACATGTATAGATTAGTCATCTATACCATCTACAGTGTATAATTATACTATACACACATATACAACTGGTATTATATCATTTTTACATTATAATAACATACATGTATAGATTAGTCATCTATACCATCTACAGTGTATAATTATACTATACACACATACACAACTGGTATTATATCATTTTACATTATAATAACATACATGTATATATTAGTCATTAACCCTGGATGCTAGACACATGGATACCCTGAAATTTCAAGTGCAGAAATACATTTATATTATTATTCAATGAAAGCATCAAACATTTCTAATTGAAATGCAGCACTGTGCAAATGGTATTTTCAGGCCGTAAGACTTTATAAGGTATTTTAATTACGCTAAAAGAATGAAAATACATTTAAAAGGAACAAACAAGCTAGGCAATGAAATTTTCAAGTCAACTACAGTGTTCAATAGTAAAGGTGGTCCGATGGCCAGAAGCTATAGAAAACCTGGTCGGTCTATGTAAAATTTCTAAGTGTTGGCCCCATTGGCTATGACAAGTTTGAGTCCTGACATACATTTTAATTCATGTAAGAAACATTCCTATATTTTCTGACAAACGATCATATGAAATTAGAGAATAGCAAGTTATTGGTTTCAAATATTTGAGTGAGTATGAACTGGATGATACAAGCCTTTGCGTGATGCAGCTATATATGCTACTTTAAACAGTTTACAAAATTGGTCTATGTAAAAATGACTTGGGCTATGGGATTTCAATATTCTGTAGACCAATTGTCTAAGGAATTTTCATACACTGCAACTACATAGGTCTGATAATATTACCTGGTAAATGTGTAAATTAAACAGTTGAAAACACATCCATATCAGCAGCAGCAGTAATTAGGCTTAAGATGAAATATGCCACATCATACTTCAAATACTGTCATCAGGATCTAGCTTTCCACATATGACTCCCACAACCAATGGATCTGGAAAATATAAATCAAATTGCTTTAGATGAACAAACAAACACCCCATGTATTTGATACATTCATTGACTATAAGCAATATGATTTCTAATCTATCAAATAATCTGGGTCTGGGTCAAAGGTAACAAGTGAACCAGAAGAAGTCTTTTAAGGAATTTAACCTTGTGATCCTGAATATAGGTCAAGGTAAATTTGGAACTTTGTCAAGACTCATCCAAGTGACCTTTTGGCCGAATATCATCACACTAGGTATCGGAATATGGGTCAAGGTCATTTATTTTCACAAACTTTGTGGGGCCTCATTCAAGGAACATTTCAACCAAATCTCATGACTCTTGGTCAGTGTGGAGTCGTTTAAATGTTTGAAGGAATTTGACCTTTGTGACCTTGAATATGGGTCAAGGACATTTGTTTTTGTAAACTTTGTTGGGGCTCATCCAAGGAACCTATCAACAAAATATCATGACAGGAATAGTTGATACCAGATGGACAGATGTCAGATGACGAACGCTGCCACATGGCATCGTCCAAATTAAA
>NW_022982543.1:0-16374 GCF_902652985.1 Pecten maximus
ATTAAAAAAGGAAAGGGGGGCCCGGGGTTTTTTAAAAGGGTTAAAAGCATAACTTCAAAACATAAGCTAGCCACGCTATCTAGCGTTCCACGACGGATCGCGCTGTTCCGTGGACATACACGCCTTCCGGCGGGCCACGATATCCAGTGTTCCTCGACGGGCCGCGCTGTTGCGTGGACACCCACGGTATCTGCCGATCCATCACGAATCGCGGAATAACGTGGACACTTTGCCCACGCATGTCCACTAGTGGACATTGCGTGGGCAGTCCACCGTGGGCGCGTGGAAACCGCAAAGTCCACGTAAGCTGTAGTGTATCACACATGTACCGTTCCAATCGCCCATCGTGCACGATCCATATCGCACATTGTGTGCACATCCCACATCGTGGAACATTGTGCAATCACATTTATAACTGTATTTGACTATATTTGAGAATGACGTTCTGTTTGACCGGTTAAAGTGAAGTAATGAAAGTACGGCAACAGATGTCCCATGATGTATCTACATAACAAATTTCATTGCAATCAGACAATATCTAAATTTGGACAAATTTCCTCACAATATAGGGATTAACTCAATCAGATGTAAATCTTCATGATTTTAAGGGAATTTGCTTGCCCCAATTTCAATCTTGGTGGAAAAATTAATAATTCATACATGCGTGAGGAAAATTCCAATTTTTGGTATTCCCCAGTGAAATACAAATGATACAAGTGAAATTGTTTGTTTTTTTGCCTATTTTAATAATATGCTATTTTGAGAATTTCCCTGAAGTTCAAAGTCATGATCAGTGTCAGTGGTCCATATCAAGCAAATCAGGAAATGTCTATTACATTTTTTTTATCTAAACATTTTGCAACTTAAATTCTTATAGTGTTTGGAATCACTATAAAGTTCTTGATCGATCGATCATCATCAATTCTTAAACAATCCATGATCAATTATTGATCGATCATGAATAGAAAGAGAAATATCAATAATTGTTACATTATAATTCATAATAAATTGATATTATGACCAGATGAGCGAGTTAATTCCCTTTATCTTTCCCTGATGAAAATTAGGTAATTAGCAAGTTTTGAATTGTTCGAAGTAAATTGGAATTATCAATATCTAAATAGCTTGAAATTAAGAGAATAATTCTACAATATGAAACTAAAACGAGATTTCGGACTAAGTTTCAAAATATTTTAATTCAGTTTTTAGAGGAAAATTTACCGCGGTGTGAGGCCTGCTCAAACTACATTATTCTTGTTTCTACAGTACAATTGTAAAAGATGCTTATCTATCAAATAAAAACCTGATTTCTGGCAAAATTTCAAAATATTTCAATTATTAGAACATAGAGGGAAGTTGATGGCAGTGTGGGCCTTAAAACAGAAACATACATTGCGAACTGTTTACACAAGTCCCTGTGCAAGTCACAGTATTCTACCTGTGTGCAGATGGCATTTTGAAGACTATTCTGAAAAATTTTGCTAATTAAATCCAGTTATTTAATTCTTTGATATTGTCAAATAATCTCTATAATACCCTTTGTAGTAAGTTAAGATAAATCCAAATATAAATTGACTTTATAAATGTATTAGATATGGTACATATTAGTTCAATGTTATTTTTTTTTTACCTAAATTTGTCATAATTGGTTTCTCGCACCTTCTTTCCTTCGTCGTATGTAAGCGAAATGTTTAATAAAATATGTTACAGGAAATATGGTATTTGAGGCAAAGATATTTCAAAATTTACTGATTTTTACCTGTGGCAGTGCGCATATGACATATTACTAGGTAACTTCTATTAATACTTTAATTTGGTTATTTTCTAAAATACCTTTGTTATGAAGTTGAAATTATTTTAAAAACAAGTTATGTTAAATTGATAACATGGTTTTAAACATGAAATTACTGAATATAACTTAATGTGACATAATAATTAATTTGTTTTAGTATAAATTTGTTACAACAGGTTGCTCGCAATCCTTATTAATTGTGAAAACAATGAATTAATTACTAACCAAAATATTTTGGTTTAATTTTGTTAGAACAGGTTTCCAGCACATTGTTTTCTTTGGCACGTGTATGAATATAAACAGATGTTGATATATGTTGATATAGTATTTTTTGATAAAGACATTTGAAAATTTACTTATTTCTTCACAAATTGTTTTCTTCGGCACAAGTAAGCGAAAGGTTTATATATGTTGTACAGTAGGCCTATTTGTGGCAAAGAATTTGAAAATTTACTAAAATTGTTTTTAATATTTACATGAATGCAAAAGATTATATGATTTAACCCTGTTCAAAGGCACAGTCTCAATCAAGGGCATGTTAAAAACTTTAATTTCAAGTTATAAGCATTTGAATATAATAGACCAGAATACTACTTGAAATTTCATTAAAAATTTCAAAAAAACAATCAATTGAGAAAAAAGTTGTCAATAATCATCAATATGAATGAGGTGAAGGATATAATTTGAACTGGCCTTTCATATTGCAAAATGTCACACAGACTGACATTATTCAATATTTCATGCAGAAATCCATTTAAAATCTTGAAATGTTCATTTTTAATCAATTGATGATTTATGATGTAGGCCTAGTGTACTTGTAGAGAGGAAGTTTCCAGCCCGCAGTGTAGGTTCAATTTAATAGTTCTACAAAATTAAATGCCATCTTAGTCATATTTATGTCGCCTGTTCTACATATTCTTGTAATGATTTTTATAATGTTCATCGATAATGCCAGTCCATCTCGTGAGAGTACGTAGCAAGGCAAGACATGCCCGAGTAAGGGATCCCTTCTCCGTGGGGACTCTAGTAAGTCTATGTTAGAATATGATCGGTGAAAATTAAAATTTATGTTATTTCTCTTTTAACAAATTAATACATGTATCAGAGAAGTTGCAGAGTAGCCTTGGGTGTGGTCATTCACGAGAAAGTGTCCGAGAGCACACGGTTCTGTGTACATTGTCACATCAATCTGGAGATTCCCGTTGTTATTTTTAGAAGTAAACACTCACTGACGAATTCCAAGCTAATCACAAACAAATACGGTACACAGACTTCCGAAATGTAAAATTAATTAGCATCGGAGACAAAGTATCACAACAGTAAATATCAACTAATCAGGGACTGTTCTCCGTGCATATTTAGCGTCGCCTGTTTACATCAACGTCAACAAACAAGTTTACTTACCGTCAGCGTTACGAGGCTACTGAAATATCTGTTTGACATTCTGCACGCTGGGTTGATTTTTTCCATGCTTGTTGGTGAAAATCAACAAACAATGATCGTGACAAAGCATCCACATCCAGGAACACCGCCCTTGACATTGTAAAATAGTAAACTACTGTCATAGAGAGTAAAATTCAACCCAGTTCACCGCTACAGATTTAACCTGCCAAACGGCTGGAACATTCCTTCGTATCTAGCGCATGCGCAGCAAACTCATGACGTATGTCCGGCAGCGTTCCTGAGACCTCGCCAAAATACTACCCATTTTTAAAGCCCTATTGTGGCCGTTCTGTAACAGATATCGAAAAACCAAACAGGCGGATTTCTTCGGAATTACTTCTTCTTCCTATATTTGGAGTGTCAATTCGTCAGCTTTCAGATTGAATTCTCCAGGTCGAGTTATATAGAAACCAGTAGTCAAAGTGTCGATTTTGGCCTGTTTGGCCCCAAATATCTCCATACCTCGATTTTTCTCAGATATACCGAATATGTCAGGACCTAGATCACGCCGAGTTTTACAAGTGTGAAAAGTTTCATCAAGAAGTTACGGACAGTTTTCGGGACTCCCAAAACCCAGTTATCTGCCTATAACTTGGCAGAAGTTGCCGTATCTACATTTCGTTCCGTAAGGAACGATAACTCTGTTATCGCCTCCTTACTGCACTTCATTCCATACTAGAGGGTGACACCTGAAGGATGTCACAGATGGAATGAAGTGTAGTAAGGGGCGATAACTCTGTGTGAGCACGTTTTGTCAAAATCGCTCAATATCTTATTTTCGACCAATAAAAAGAATGTGTTGTTCGTAAAGGCAACAAAACCCATAAAGTTGAATATGCAGTCCCCTAATACCCCCATATATCAAATCTAATTGAAATTGAACATTATCTACATTTCGACTAATCAGAGGCCGGGAATTGGCGGCCATTTGGTTTAAATGTGAAAGTGAGGCTACGAGAGCGACCGGTGTTCAATGATGTACCTATATACCAAATTTCATCAAAATCAGACGATATCGGAATCTGGACCAATCAAAGGCCAGGAATTGGCGGCCATTTTGTTTAAATGTGAAAGTGAGGTAACATGAGGGACCGGTGTCCCATGATGTACCTACATACCAAATTT
The DNA here is from genome assembly GCF_902652985.1 of Pecten maximus. Lineage (NCBI taxonomy): Eukaryota > Metazoa > Mollusca > Bivalvia > Pectinida > Pectinidae > Pecten > Pecten maximus. The sequence goes on from NW_022982543.1 coordinate 4,361, forward strand.
CATCAAAATCGGACGATATCTGAATTCGGACCAATCAAAGGCCAAGAATTGGCCGCCATTTTGTTTAAATGTGAAATTGTGGCAAAAAGAAGGACCGGTGTCCCATGGTGTTCCTACATATCAAATTTCATCAAAATCGAACAATATCAAAATTTAAACCAATCAGAGGCCAGGAATTGGCGGCCATTTTGTTTAAATGTGAAAGTGAGGCTTTGAGAGGGGACCGGTGTCCAATGATGAACTTACATACCAAATTTCATCACAATCAAACGATACATTATGTATCTAAATCCGGACCAGTCAGAGGCCAAGAATTGGCGGCCATTTTGTTTAAATGTGAAATTGAGACTGCAAGTATGTATGCAATATACCGCTCGGCTAGAGAGATCTTCTCTATAGCTCAATTGGTTGAGCGTAAGACTTGTAAGCCAGAGGTCCTGGGTTCAATCCCTAGCGGAGACAGTGATTTAAACCTTATTCATCATGCGCTTAGTTATACACTCACAGTATTCTAATCAATAAATAGTTACATGCCATCCAAGATTTTAAAATGTCATATATATGTCAAATTCCTGTGTCCAAAATTTACAGGTTCACAAAGCGGCCAAAATCAACCAGTATTCAGCCTACCGTATATGGATTATAAAATACCCAATCAGTCATTTTGAGTTTGTTATAAAACATTGAAAAATTATTCAGTAATCATTTCATTATAACTGATAATTAATTCGATATATGAGACCAGATAAGCAAGTTATCTCCCTTAAATATCTTTGCCAGATCACAAATAAGGTAATTAGCAAGTTTTAAATGAATTTGACCTAAAATTTATGTAAATGAAGCTTAATCAAGCGTAAAAAATCATGTTTTCTTTAAAATAATTTTTTTCAACCTCTTATGAGGCAGCAGTGTACACCAGTTTGGCAGGTTTCTGCAAAAATAAGTGGTATCTCTTAGTTAAGGCCAGGTAGTAGTTGTTTATTTCATTGCTTCGCTTATTTTACATTTCTCGGATATAAAATAAGTAAGAAACGAATAAAATTTGTATTTAAATTCATTAATGAAACCATAAAATTGAATAGATTTGACTGACAATTAAATCAAATAGCCTTTAACATAGAAAACACTATAAAACCTTTCGTGCTTTGATTCCCACCAGGAGTCGAACCTGGGTCTCCTGCAACACAGTAGCAAGTGTGAAACCCCTTCACTATAGGAATGTGTATAGCACTACTTCATTTTAGACTGATTTTGTTGAATTGAATTTCTTAATACATTTCGAAATATGTCCCCTCTGCTTTTACAAGGGCTTGGGACCTTCTAGCATTCTATAACTTTCCCATCACCAAAACAAACAAAAAGAGTGTTGCTTCACTAGTTCTTCTTCCCGACACCTGGGCTGTCTGGGTGTAAAACCAGTTCCAGTAAAACTGTCTGTGTGTCGCGCTGTCTCTCGCCTGTCCACATTTTCTGCACAGTATCAGCCTCTGTCTAAAATACCGTCAAACCACCCTGCCCGTTTCCATTTCTGAGGGAGCCGTTTGAAAAATGGCATTCAGATCGAGGAACTCGGCGATGTTTTCACAGATTATTGTGTTTTGGATGCAACAAATTGTATCGAGTGACACAATAGGTTAAAGATGAATGTTTCCTGATGACGGTAGCTATATATAGTATATAGTATGCACAGTGTCAGTTTGAATAAATGCGTTTTTTTAGTCGATTGAAGTGAGATGGGGTGCCGTTTCGCTTGTGGCGGAGTTACCAACCTTGAGCAGATTACACATACCACTTTTGTCAAAAAAAAAAAATGAAAATCACATTTTCTATGCAAGCGCCTGTGCATAATGCAGGAAGAGATGTTATTTCATAGTAAAATACTATTTCTGTACAAAAAAAAATTGTAATGATGTATTTTACAGCTAGATAAATGGGTCGCTATTCGAACTGACAAACACGGCGGACCTGAATCGGATTGAGTGGACCTGAACTGGATTTTAGCTGTATTATAGTTACGTTATTATTTACAGCTAAAATCCTGTTCAGGTCCGCTCGATTTTACGGGATAAGGGGGTGATTTAGTGGATCCTGGACTCAAGCGTGCCTATTAACGTTTTTGCTAATTATTCGAGATATAGATCGAACGTTACACTTTAATTTTGATAATAATTTACACATGCAACAATTAAACCATATTCAAAATATTAATGACAGTAAACAAAGGAGAACATTGAAAAATACATTTTAACACAACATAATTAATGAATCGTCTATAGATGTTTATAAATTATAATGTAATATGTACTAGCTTGTGTTATCATTGACCTCACCGACATCACTCAGCTGACAAAACTCTCAACAAAAACCACCCCCATTTTAAGACCATGCACCTGATGCCTGTCCCATAGGTGGTCTCATAAGAGGGGGACAACTGTAATACTATAATACTATTGCCTATTATAAAATAATGATAAATTACAGTAGACTAGGCAAGCTGCCTCTCCCCATGCTGCATCTTTACTGGTTCCTGTGCCTGTGGTTTAATTTAATTAAACATGTAGTATCTACTTATAGACAAGCATCTCTCTCTAGAAACATTGGTACGTACATGTCCCTGTGTAACAAAAACTTGTAGCATAAAACACAATTACATACACTGACAATTATCATATAATTTCCAGACAAACCGGGCATGCCACCTCAGGAACTTTACTACCGGTCCCTGTGCACTGCATTGTTTTATTACTTTTAAACTGTGCCCCATGTATGTATAATAACTACACACGTGTATACATCCTGTGGTGCAGGTTTCGCAGCAAGTCGATTACAATCTGCGGTTTTCTGTCAAAGATTTTTAAAAAATGTTGACAATGACCTGTGTTGGAGATCTTGTGCATGTTAATTATTGCGATTTCTTTGGATTTCTGGATTGTTTACATTTGTGTTGAGCTGACCCCACGGTGGAAAATATATAGGTCAGTCGCTTTCTTACACTTTTAATGTGTTGTTTTGTCGTCATTATGCAACGACACGTGTTGTTCAGTACCAATGTTGCATGCAATATACAGTTGTGTGATCGCACAACATTCTAAAAACAAATGTGCGAACAAACAGCACAGCTATTACAGGGGTGTAAAAATCCACTTGCCCGACGCCCTGGACAACCAAAGTTTGAGTTTGGGCAAGCTAAAAATGTTTGTTTACTTGCCCGGGACAAGTAAGATTTTTCTATCTCTAAAATGATTTTCATGTTCAATTTCCTGAATTCTGTGTGATTAGAGAATTTATCAGAATGACAGTAGTGTAGAAGTATGCTAAAACTTATTAAAATAAACAATTAGTAGTTGAATTATCTTTATTTTCCGAGTTGATAACTCAAATTTCCGAGGTGGGAAAAGTAGGTCGCTGGTGGCACTCTGAAGCCATCACTTCACAAACGTTTTCATGACATTCAAACCGATGAAAATAAAAGAAACTGCAGTTAAAGTATAAAATAATGTTTGAAAGAGGTTACTTACTGTAATATTTGACCAAATGTTCTTATTAGACAAAGGAAAGATTGCTTTTATCTGTAAAACGATCCCTGTTTATCAAAACAGGAAGTTGGATTTCTGTCACTAATAGTCGGATTGGAATCCGGACCGGAATTAGGAATTAACAAAAAAAAATTTAAAAAAGGGATAATAATAATAATGTCAAAAAATTGCAATTTAAATTAAATTACATATTCTTTTCTTCCAATAATCGATTGTAAATATTTTCTATGTATTTAATATCAAATAAAATTTTTTTTTATAGACTTTTTATATATTTTATTGAAACGCACACTGGGGCAAGTAGAAATTGCCTTTGGGCAAGTGGCTTCAAAAATATTTTTACACCCCTGAGCTAATGATAGGGTTATAAATATTACAGAATAACTAGTTATAAATACGAAAAGATATAGGTAAGAAATTAAAATTATGATATAAGATGGCCGCTTTTATAAATATGTGCTGCATAACAATTGTTTCATTCATGGAACATGTATGGTTGACATGTTAATTTTTGCCATTTAATTACCGTCATTATTTTGTCTCGCAAGTGATGTTTTCGATGGCCTGGTGATACTACATGTACATGTACCAGAATGGTAGAGTAAGACGGACATCACTACGATAATTTATCTTACTAATACATAAATTACATATATATTGTATTTCTAAACACAACAGAAATGTTTCTATTCATAACAAGTCGTTTTATCTGTTGTTTAGTTCTACATGTATTAAATAGCCTGTAGGCCTATAGCTTTATAATCTCGCTGAATACACATTTCGTCGACTCGCCAAGGCCTAGTGGTGTCCTCGACGACGTCCGAGCAAATTATATAGTACTTTAATAATCATTTAGATAACTTATTTAATTATATGTCGGTATTTAGTTTCATTTCCTGATAATTACTGCATATAATTCACCAAAAATATGGTAATTAGTTAACTTACCTCGTAAAATTTTAATCGTTGTATATCTTTTGCAATCGTTCCACACCTTTAAATAATTAGATGACGCGTTTCTCATTTTATATCGACCACGAGATACATATCACACATGTACCGTTCCAATCGCCCATCGTGCACGATCCATATCGCACATTGTGTGCACATCGCACATCGTGGAACATTGTGCAATCACATAACTGTATTTGACTATATTTGAGAATGACGTTCTGTTTGACCGGTTAAAGTGAAGTAATGAAAGTACGGTAACAGATGTCCCATGATGTATCTACATGACAAATTTCATTGCAATCAGACAATATCTAAATTTGGACAAATTTCCTCACAATATAGGGATTAACTCAATCCGATGTAAATCTTCATGATTTTACGGGAATTTGCTCGCCCCAATTTCAATCTTGGTGGAAAAATTAATAATTCATACATGCGTGAGGAAAATTCCAATTTTTGGTATTCCCCAGTGAAATACAAATGATACAAGTAAAATTGTTTGTTTTTTTGCCTATTTTGATAATATGCTATTTTGAGAATTTCCCTGAAGTTCAAAGTCATGATCAGTGTCAGTGGTCCATATCAAGCAAATTAGGAAATGTCTATTACATTTTTTTTTATCTAAACATTTTGCAACTTTAATTCTTATAGTGTTTGGAATCACTATAAAGTTCTTGATCGATCGATCATCATCAATTCTTAAACAATCCAAGATCAATTATTGATCGATCATGAATAGAAAGAGAAATATCAATAATTGTTACATTATAATTCATAATAAATTGATATTATGACCAGATGAGCGAGTTAATTCCCTTTATCTTTCCCTGATGAAAATTAGGTAATTAGCAAGTTTTGAATTGTTCTAAGTGAATTGGAATTCTCAATATCTAAATAGCTTGAAATTGAGAGAATAATTCTACAATATGAAACTAAAACCAGATTTCGGGCTAAGTTTCAAAATATTTTAATTCAGTTTTTAGAGGAAAATTTACTGCGGTGTGAGGCCTGCTCAAACTACATTATTCTTGTTTCTACAGTACAATTGTAAAAGATGCTTATCTATCAAATGAAAACCTGATTTCTGGCAAAATTTCAAAATATTTCAATTATTAGAACATAGAGGGAAGTTGATGGCAGTGTGGGCCTTAAAACAGAAACATACATTGCGAACTGTTTACACAAGTCCCTGTGCAAGTCACAGTATTCTACCTGTGTGCAGATGGCATTTTGAAGACTATTCTGAAAAATTTTGCTAATTAAATCCAGTTATTTAATTCTTTGATATTGTCAAATAATCTCTATAATACCCTTTGTAGTAATTTAAGATAAATCCAAATATAAATTGACTTTATAAATGTATTAGATATGGTACATATTAGTTCAATGTTATTATTTTTTTTTACCTAAATTTGTCATAATTTGTTTCTCGCACCTTCTTTTCTTCGTCGTATGTAAGCGAAATGTTTAACACTTTCGTCACTGAATAAATTGCATGATGGGTATTGTGGCCCTAAGAAAATATGCACGTGGCTTTTCCTGGCCTGAATTAATTGACGATTATTGACGTTCAATTTGACATTTATTTTTAAAAGCACGTTTTTGAGAGAAATGCATTGCAGAATTGATGATACAGACGCACATAAGTAAACAGGATTATCGAGAATATCTTATAGATTTAATACGCGTGAAAAATACAGTCGAAAACAACAAATTGGCTTGTGACTTGCCTACCTTGCGTATAATTCTAGCGGAGAACACAATTCCAAATTTGGGAATGTGTACTTTCGTTTTGCAGCGCGATCAAAACGTACATTCGTCATGGAAACAAGTATCATATTATACTTTTAAAAACGAGATTTACAAATCTAACTATTGGATATTGTTTTTGGAAACCGCTCTGTACAGTCAGCGGTAGCATGCAGTACCAACAGCAAATTCTCGATTTTGGTTGTTAGCCGCCATTTTGACGACGCGGTTCCAACATCAAGAAGGATAACTCTCGCCGCAACGAAAACTTAGGAAGCAAAATACAGTTTGAATGAGCTCTTCTAACATTTAATATAAACGAGGGAAAAAGAAAATGAAAACAATACAATGAACAACACAGTGAATCAAGTTTTAAACGCTTGCATCAAGGGTGGGTAGTCACTTGCAAGCATGAAAGGGCAGCCTTTTTCTTTGTTTTTTTTTTGTTTTTTTTTTTCCATTTTTTTTAACAAGTTGTGTTTTAAAATACATGATTTTTTTTATATTTTGATGCAATATTACAAAAACGCATTTTCGTAAGGCTTTTTTTTTTTTCTTCAATTTTTCTTTCTTTCTTTTAATTTGTTTTTCTTGTTTTCATTATTTTTTAATTTTCATAATGAGGTACAATGTAAATGATATTCATTGCTTGCAACTTAGTAGTTCAAGCAAATTAATACTGCCAGAAAAATGAAATGTTCAGCAAAAAGACTGACTGATTTATCCTGCTGTCTCTTTGTGCAACACATGTAACAAACATGATACCATGACCGAGATGCAAACTTGTCCCAGGTAGGGTCAGACAATCCTTTCTTGAGGTGAATTTATCAACCAGTCCCCATATGATGCTTTATGTATACTGCAGGAATGACAACTATTGCTTGCCCTGTCCAGGAAGGTTGTTGGTACATTGAAGGAACACCTGATAAGAGTTCAGCTTATATGATTAATTAAATACTGCAGGTTTTGATCTGCCTTGTTTACACCACCAATATGGGAAATGTAGTCTGTTATTAGTTCTGGGCAAGATATATTTCCCTGGCAAACTTGTCATCTTCTTGTTTAATAATCTGTGAGTCTGTTTATACCTCTGTGGCAGGTTCGATATGAAAAGTAGAGAGTGCAGTGACACATTTTTTTGTCTTTCCATACAACAGATACCAGTGGGCCTTTTTTGTACAATATCATCTGTCCTTTTCTGCATGATATCCCTTGGTAGATCATGGCAGTTGGACCTTAATTACTATAGACCTTATATATATATAATTACTGTACAACAGTCATAGGTGTTCTCATTCAAAGTGATGTTAATAAGAGTCATCCTGGTATACATGTCCCCAGCCTTGACCTTGAATACCAGTCCCCTGTAAACATTTCTTCACAACACTGGCTAGAGTTCCTTCTGTATGATGGCATCTTCCTCCAGTTAATTTATTATGAAAATGTCATTATAATATAGGGATTTATTTGTTATGAGTGGATACATTTTGAGTGTTAATAAATTTTATCTTTGCACTATAATTGTGATTGGGACAGCATTACATATGCACCTTTATGGATGTTGTATGAAGTTTGAGATACATGTTTTCACAATGAGTACAACTCAGTATGAATGTAATAAAAAATGGGTATTCAAAAAATGCAAGTACATGTAGGAGAAAAAATACCATAATCAGCTGATAATATTGTATCTGATGAAGTAGTCAATTCATTACCATAAAGTTTTACTGACAGCCTGGTTCATGACCACACTCAATGCCATACAAAGACACAGGAAAGCTTTCATTTAACAACACTAACAGCCTTTCAAGGCGGCCCTTCCAAGGTTGCTTGCAATTTTGTTTTATTCCGGATTTGTCACTTGTGTCAATTTCGAATTTGCAGTGTTGAGCATATAATTCCGATCTCCTCTATCAGTGTATCAATTAATACCTGATCTAAAAACAATGCCAGATAATCCACTGACTCCTTGTCTTAAGTCAAGGACCTTGTGTTTCCCCTTGATGTAAAAATATGTCGTAGCCTTCTCTCAAAATAATCGAAGCCGTAGACATTTTCAGATTTTGACAGCACGCAAAATAACTACATGACAACAAAGATCGCTACTTTATTGGTAGATATAATACTTTTCCATGATTGTAACGAGAATGTAAAAAACGATATGAATTACAAGTTCAAAATCTTTTAAAAAATCACGCAATTAAATATAAACCAAATCGTGAATTCGTATCAATCGACGTTACTCACATGTGTGTGTTTATAGAGCCATCTTGGATAAGATATGGTCATGTGATCATGATCTGTGTTACTAAAATTAGAATATTCGGTCTTCTGTTTGTGTTAAAAATCCGAATTATTAGCTCGTTTTCCCGATAAAGTATCAACAGAAATACAATGAAACATACATATAAAACCATGCAAGTAGTTTTGGAACGATGTCTTTGATAGATGGTGGAGATTTGATCATAAAAGCTAGCGAGTTGGCAGACACTGCCGCGCCGCTGACGTGATGCACCAGTGGTTCATTCAATTAATCAAACGTATCGTTGTTTCTGTGTTTTTAATTCACGAATATGTTAACCATTTGTACAAAACGTCAATTTAAATACATATTGCAAACTGTCCTGAACATTCCCAGCTTTATTACACAGGACAAACAACTAGATTCGTTATATATTTTCCGGGAATCAGTTGTTTACTCGCTCCCGTCCGACCGGAAGTTCTCGAGAGCAGAAGTTAAAAACAAGTTGGACGTTATACGTAAATTTAGACATCTAAAGTTGTGTTACGTATTGTTAATTTCATTATTTATTGCCAAACATTATCTCATTCAAGTAAGAATCAGTCATGATTATTTAAATCGCTGTATCATCACTTCAAAAAAATGCAGAAATAAAATCTACTTCCGTGATGCATTAATGCATCATTCGGCCCCGGCACGGTGATGCATTAATGCATCATTCGGCCCCGGCCCGGTGATGCATTAATGCATCATCAGGGCTTAAAGGGTTAATAAAATATGTTACAGGAAATGTATTTGAGGCAAAGATATTTCAAAATTTACTGATTTTTACCTGTGGCAGTGCGCATATGACATATTACTAGGTAACTTCTATTAATACTTTAATTTGGTTATTTTCTAAAATACCTTTGTTATGAAGTTGAAATTATTTTAAAAACAAATTATGTTAAATTGATAACATGGTTTTAAACATGAAATTACTGAATTTAACTTAATGTGACATAATAATTAATTTGTTTTAGTATAAATTTGTTACAACAAGTTGCTCGCAAATCCTTATTAATTGTGAAAACAATGAATTAATTAATAACCGAAATATTTTGGTTTAATTTTGTTAGAACAGGTTTCCAGCACATTGTTTTCTTTGGCACATGTATTCATGAATATAAACAAATGTTGATATATGTTGATATAGTATTTTAGATAAAGACATTTGAAAATTTACTTATTTCTTCCTGTGTGCAGAAGATATTAAGAAGAACTATCATATATATGTTTAGTAATTTTCTTTAATACATTTTTTAATATGTTGATACAGTTTTAAATTAAAAATATAAAAAAATCCAACATTGTTCTTAAGTTAATTTTAACTTAATACCAAATTGTTTTCTTTGGCACAAGTAAGCGAAAGGTTTATATATGTTGTACAGTAGGCCTATTTGTGGCAAAGAATTTGAAAATTTACTAAAATTGTTTTTAATATTTACATGAATGCAAAAGATTATATGATTTAACCCTGTTCAAAGGCACAGTCTCAATCAAGGGCATGTTAAAAACTTTAATTTCAAGTTATAAGCATTTGAATATAATAGACCAGAATACTACTTGAAATTTCATTAAAAATTTCAAAAAAACAATCAATTGAAAAAAAAGTTGTCAATAATCATCAATATGAGGTGAAGCATATAATTTGAACTGGCCTTTCATATTGCAAAATGTCACACAGACTGACATTATTCAATATTTCATGCAGAAATCCATTTAAAATCTTGAAATGTTCATTTTTAATCAATTGATGATTTATGATGTAGGCCTAGTGTACTTGTAGAGAGGAAGTTTTCAGCCCGCAGTGTAGGTTCAATTTAATAGTTCTACAAAATTAAATGCCATCTTAGTCATATTTATGTCGCCTGTTCTACATATTCTTGTAATGATTTTTATAATGTTCATCGATAATGCTAGTCCATCTCGTGAGAGTACGTAGCAAGGCAAGACATGCCCGAGTAAGGGATCCCTTCTCCGCGGGGACTCTAGTAAGTCTATGTTAGAATATATGATCGGTGAAAATTAAAATTTATGTTATTTCTCTTTTAACAAATTAATACATGTATCAGAGAAGTTGCAGAGTAGCCTTGGGTGTGGTCATTCACGAGAAAGTGTCCGAGAGCACACGGTTCTGTGTACATTGTCACATCAATCTGGAGATTCCCGTTGTTATTTTTAGAAGTAAACACTCACTGACGAATTCCAAGCTAATCACAAACAAATACGGTACACAGACTTCCGAAATTTAAAATTAATCAGCATCGGAGACAAAGTATCACAACAGTAAATATCAACTAATCAGGGACTGTTCTCCGTGCATATTTAGCGTCGCCTGTTTACATCAACGTCAACAAACAAGTTTACTTACCGTCAGCGTTAGGCCTACGAGGCTACTGAAATATCTGTTTGACATTCTGCACGCTGGGTTGATTTTTTCCATGCTTGTTGGTGAAAATCAACAAACAATGATCGTGACAAAGCATCCACATCCAGGAACACCGCCCTTGACATTGTAAAATAGTAAACTACTGTCATAGAGAGTAAAATTCAACCCAGTTCACCGCTACAGATTTAACCTGCCAAACGGCTGGAACATTCCTTCGTATCTAGCGCATGCGCAGCAAACTCATGACGTATGTCCGGCAGCGTTCCTGAGACCTCGCCAAAATACTACCCATTTTTAAAGCCCTATTGTGGCCGTTCTGTAACAGATATCGAAAAACCAAACAGGCGGATTTCTTCGGAATTACTTCTTCTTCCTATATTTGGAGTGTCAATTCGTCAGCTTTCAGATTGAATTCTCCAGGTCGAGGTATATAGAAACCAGCAGTCAAAGTGTCGATTTTGGCCTGTTTGGCCCCAAATATCTCCATAACTAGATTTTTCCCAGATATACCGAATATGTCAGGACCTAGATCACGCCGAGTTTTACAAGTGTGGACAGTTTCATCAAGAAGTTACGGACAGTTTTCTTTGCCCTCAAATCCCAGATATGTGCTGCTAAATAGCCAAAAGTAGCCGTGTCTACATTCCGTTCCGTAAGGAACGATAACAGAGTTATCGCCCCTTACTACACTTCATTCCATACTAGAGGGTGACACCTGAAGGATGTCACAGATGGAATGAAGTGCAGTGAGGGGCGATAACTCTGTTTCAGCAGTTTTCATCAAAACCGCTCACTATCAAAATTTCGACCAATAAGAAGACCTTGTGTTGTGGGCCGCCGTAGCCGATTGGTTAAGGGGCCCAGACATTTTATCACTAGCCCTTCATCTCTGGGTTGCGAGTTCGAAACACATATAGGGCAGATGCCTTTTTATGACTGTAGGTCGGTGATTTTTCTCTGGGTACTCCAGCTTTCCTCCATCAACAAAACCAGGCACGTCCTTAAATGACCCGTTCGGAACCCCTCGTTTTTTTTCTTTCAAAATACACCTCGGACGTGAATGGTTATTTGAAGAAACGTTTTGTCACGTGGGGGTTTTTTT
>NW_022982544.1:0-16228 GCF_902652985.1 Pecten maximus
AATTCATTTATTAATTTTTTGTTTGTTTTTTTGTTGTTGTTGTTGTTTTTTTTTTGGGGGGGGGGGGGGGGGGGGTTGTTTTTTTTTTTAATCATAGTGATACTTGGCATTCGATTAGGTAATATAAATAATGTAAATTGTGAAATCATCAGGCCATATATAACAGTCACATATTTATTATTTACACGTAACTAGATATGTTCATTAAAATACTACAATTAACAAATTTTGACTGTCAAAATTTAAAGCGGAAACCTGTCAGAGATTCCGGCTCCTCTCAAAATTTTCAAATATTTTATCTATTTTTAGCAGACTAACAATTGCTTATGGGACCGAGTGGAAATTACAAATCTCATCTAAGAAACTTACAAAATCCATGATGGTTGCCTGTTGGAATATTTGTTTCCTGATCATCGTGCTCAAACTTGAATGAACACAGCTTACGTAACAAGTTTGAAAAATATCCTACCAAGACTTCTCAAGTAATAGCAACTACAAGGATTGAATATGGAAGGATTGGTGAAAATAAACGACGGATAATAGACAAAAGGTAATTGAACTGCCCACAATCTGCGTTGACGGTGGGTTAACAATGACTTGATCGCATGACTTCATAATGATAGATTTCTCACCATATGATGTACAAAACATGTAAAATACATTCCTATCTATATTCCTATATTTTAGCATTGAACTGCTTTCATTTGGAAGTTATGGGCTGATGAATGCCAACTGGACAAAGGCAAATTTAATGAAGCGCGCTAGCGCTTCATGTTGAATTTGCCTTTTTCCAGTTGGCATTCATCAGCCCATAACTTCCAGATGAAAGCAGTTCAATGCTTATATTTATATTTGACAACGAATTTGAAAGACTATATCCAGGAATTTTACTCTGATAATGAATGAACAAATTATTATCGTCAAAGACGGAACAGCCTTTTCAACAGCCATCTTTCGTTATCGCCGACGTGACAATTATGACGTCACTATAATAATGACGTCATAATAAAGATTTGGAAGTTATGGACTCATAACTTCCAAGTAAGCTTGGTAAAGTTATATAGTGGGGCTGCAGTGTAAATGTAAATATAACTAAATACATGTACATATGCTTTGATGGTATGGAATTTTGAATTTGAGTTTCTGGACTTTAAGGCAATCAGTACATTAATCGACGAATAATTGGCTTGTATTTTACCCTGTATGTACACATCTACAATAGTTAAGTCACAAATACATAAACCTAAAATCCATTATGAACTCCACTGGTGTACAAAGAGCTGGTAGTACATTATTGTCTGTATGATAATCCCCTGGTATTGTGAAACGTCTGCTTCTAACATGTGAAACTTATCTAGCTAAGCACAAATCAAATAACAACGTCAACAAAAATATTTTTGAATGGACGTTATCATTCCTGTACTATGCAAAGGGGCCAATAATATACCTGTATTGTTCATTTGGATCATTCATATTTATGTTAACTTTCTTATTTATGATAAAGCCCTTCGAGTACTTCTCAAATAAAAGTGATAACAAGCGTTTAAATAGAGCGCTGATTTTGGGTTGATTTATCAATTAATAAAATGGAAAACAAAAGTCATATAATAAAGACAAATAAAGACATTTTGGCATCATTGTCACCATTTTCGCCCTTTGAAGATAGGGTGAATTTAAGATGAAGGCGAAAATTTCAAACTGAATTGAAGAATTTATAAACCATAGTACATGGGTCAAGTGTAGTCGGATCACAAACATACCCTCTTACTTTTCATCTGTAAAATTACATACTAGGCATTTCCAATTAAAAAACGATACATACTAAGCTATTCTAAAAAATCAGTCATTATTTTTAAAATTATGTAGTCCGGTCATGATGAAAATGAAATACAGAGTGGCATCAAATTCCGCTATGGAAAAGACTGATTTTATGAGTTCAACGACGCTTAAGTGTGGCTTCCATTGATGTAGATGTATGTACATATGAACAAGAGAGCTGCCCTTCATCCCAACATGGTACAGACCGAATATAACTTTTATATTACTCTGGTGTATAGAAATAATCGTTGTATAAATATATTAGCATCTTTGACCCATGATACTATGAATGATGCTGAAGGTCACTCATCTGAATAAATTCAATAGCCCTTAGCAATATACTAAAGACGTAATATTGGGTATATGGGGCACTTGGTCATTGAGAGAAGTCTTACTGAAAGTAGGTCAAGACCATTCATTAAAAACTGTAGCTTTTCATCCAAGCGTACTGCAAGACATGAAAAGAAAACTTTTAAAGATCCCATGTAAGTACGCAACGATAATTGATTAAAGGAAAACTCAGGAAAGCTGGTCTCTTTTCATCTCGGTTACTGAGAAGAAGTCGTCAAAACTGTGTATGCATATTTGACCTCTGTGACCTTCAATATATATTTATTTGAACAGTACACGAATTTGTGTTGAAATGTATTGGACGATAGTATACCTGGACAGCACTGAAATATTTCCGTAACTTAACCACACAAACAAAATAGTTCACGTTTGGAATGCCGTGGCAGTCTTACTTTACTGTTAAATACTGATTAAATAAAAAAAACCTTTAATTTGTTTTCAAAAACTTTATATGAGCAATTTGGTTTGTTTTGTTTAACGTCCTATTAACAGCCATGGTCATTCAAGGACGTGCCAGGTTTTGGAGGTGGAGGAAAGCCGGAGTACCTGGAGAAAAACCACCGACCTACCTATGGGCAATCAATCAGTTTACTTACTACTTCTACGGGAATACTACTCAAATAATGTTTATGATAGGCTCCTTTCCAGATAATAGATCGCCCGATAATCACTTCCTCCGTGACTGGGCCTCGACCTGCATGTGATCGCCTAACCAGACATGATCAAAGTGACTAGTCGTCTATTATGATATGAATGCCTTGGTTTGTATTGCTTAACGTCCTATCAACAGCTAGGGTCATTTAAGGACGTGCCAGGTTTTGGAGGTGAAGGAAAGCTAGAGTACATGGAGAAAAACCACCGGCCTACGGTCAGTACCTGGCAACTGCTCCACGTTGGTTTCAAACTCGCAAACCAGAGGTGGAGAGCTAGTGATAAAGTGTCAGTAAACATAAACCACTCGGCCACCGCGGCCCCTGATATGAATACCTGGGTCACAATGTAAATACATATATGGATACATATATTACATATATTACAACAACACAGCAAAATTCCGACAGAAAATTCAAAACTTGATTAATGCGCATACGATATAGTAACACAAATGACGAAGAAAGACACTTTTATGACACACGTGCTGACTGGGCCTTCTGGATTATTTCGAAGAGGTTCTAGCTTTCTTGGTTGTTGAGAAGTTGGTTACAGATTTTAGCAGACATATAATCCTGTGACTTGAAAAATTTGTCAGCGTCATTTGATTTAAACAAACTTGGTAGCCATTAATCCAAGCATGCTAGAGGCCCCATATCAGGTATCTTGTCATCTTAGTTACGCATATTAAATTCAAATCGTAAAACGATTTTAGCACATTTGACCCCAATGGTCTTGACCGTAGAATTGATACGCAAGATTTGTATGATAATGTTTAGAACGACATTATACTTGTACTGCAAGGAAGTGTTTCCGTTATACACTCACACAGATCAACAATATTCATAACAGTCAGTACTGTTTAAATCAATTTATAAACAACCTCAAGACAATAAAAAAACAGTTTACTAATTCTACTGGTGTATTACTCCAACAATATTTATGACAGGCGACAGATAATAAAATGGTTTTTTTCTGTTACATGAGTACATCATAAACACATACGTACCTTCCCGATATAAAATCAATATATAATATTTGTATAAAGTTACCCTGTATCGAAAGTTACCTAGCATAACCCGTAAAGACGTTGCGACAACAGCTTGCAAACATTTAGGTGGTTAATGTGTACCACATGACAATAATCGTCGACAGGCAATTCAGCTTGTAGTGATAGTGAACAAGAAGAGTGGATTCACTGTTGATCGACCGTCACACTGTCGTTACGGTACAAATAAATATATGTACAAATCTAAGTCAGGAAAATCGGAAATTTTCAGTACTTAAGTATGGGAAAAGTAAAAGAACACGTCGTTCTTTTTATCGAATTTCGTGTAAATTCATTCAAAACTAGCTCAAATGAATTAGATACAGATAAATTATGAAGTATCAATAAACATTTTGCACCTCCCTGTAGTTATTTTGTTCAATTGTTACTCTTTTTCTCGGAGGAAAGTACAATATGAGTGCATCATACCACCTTAAAAGGATAACAAAAACATGCACTAGTCCTGTAAATGAAACTATGATCCATCGGAATTCACAGGATCTAGTTTCGTTTCTGATTTTTCATAAATCAAGAAACCGAGAAATTGTTTCTTATTGATACATTGTAATTTTCGAAAGGATACTAATAACAACTTGAAATCGATGCCAATGTTTCATGCCATTGTTTAGTAAACAGGACTATACACAGTATGACAGTCATAAGTACCTTTGGCCAGTTGAAACATGTCGCCAAAATTCTGATCTTTGCACTACCAACTTGAATTAAATTTTACACAATACCAAAACTAAATTAACTTGTCAGATAAGTTATTTTGTTATGTGTATGAAGCATAAGTAATAATACTATTTTAACACAATTGACCCCAGAGACCTTGACTATAGAATTGATACGCCAAATTTGTATTAGACTGTTTAGGACGACGGTATACTGGTACTGCACGGAAGTGTTTCCGTTTTACACTCAAACATATAAACAAAATCCATAACAGTCAGTACTGATTAAATGAACAAATAACAACATCAAGATAACAAAAAGAGGGAAAATCTGATAACGGCGACATCAGTTTAGTAATTCTACGGGTGTATTACTCCAACAATATTTATGACGGGTGTCAGATAATAATTCGGCCTTTTGTGTTATTTGAGTACTAGATAAACACTGATGTAACTCCCCGACATGAAATCAATATGTAATATCTATATACAGTTACCGTATTTAGTAATGTTCTGAAACAACACTACCCTATGGGATAGATATTTAGAGAATTCACAGGAGCTCAGATTGTCTGATTTTATTGTCATGTAATTAAATCACAGTCTTGACTCCATAAATTGGTTTAAGTACAGTAATTAATTATGAATAGTGATGAAAATACACATACATTGTCTGTCACACTTTCCTTACGGTACGTATATATATGTTTTAATCTAATTCAGGAAAATCAGAAATTTTCGGTACTTAAGCAAGGGAAAAGTATAAGAACACGTCGTTCTTTTTATCGAATTTCGTGCAAATTAATTCTAAACTTGTTAAAATGAATTAGATAGAGAGAGAAATTATGATGTATCAATAAACATTTTGCACCTCTCTCTAGTTATTTTGTTCAATTTTTACTCTTTTACTCGAAAGAAAGTACAATATGAGTGCATCATACCACCTTAAAAGGATAACAAAAACCTGCGCATACGCTAGTCCTGTGAAAGAAACTATTAGCCATCGGAATTCATAGGATCTGGTTTCGTTTCTGATTTTACACAAATCAAGAAACCGAGGAATTGTTTCTTATTGATACATTGTAATTTTCGAAATGATACTAATAACAACTTGAAATCGATGTCAATTGTTCATGCCATTGTTTAGTAAAAAGGACTATACACAGCATGACAGTCATAAGTACCTTTGACCAGTTGAAACATGTCGCCAAAATTCTTATCTTTGCACTACAAACTTGAATTAAATTTTACACATTACCAAAACTAAATTAACTTGTCAGATAAGTTGACAAATATTTCAGAATGATATAATGCCATGCTTACCTGTCGAATGCTAATGCATAAGACGAGGAATTTTAGATTTTCATTGCTTCTACTTCAGATTGCTTCTGGCCACAACAAAGTACAGTCAATCTTGAAAACGAGGCTTGGCATGGTTATGAACTACTGATAACGACGTTATTTTCGTAACGGGGATTTTCATGCGGGTGTTTCAAACTTCTATTTATGGCCTGGCGAAACCTGGGTGGGACCTGTTAATTTAAATTATTCGGGAAAACCAGTTCGTGCATTTTGAAATGTAATAGGTCTACTTCATACATAAATCTTTACGGACGTGCAAGTAATAAAGGCATTGGCAGTCTTTGTCAACGCTCGCCTGAAAACAACAGAATATCACCATGTCTATATTGGTCCTTCAACTGCATGTTTTACACCACACTGAACATACCGTTCAGTTATCTAATTCTATAATATTAATATGTAAAGAGAGCCATTCTGGATTCTGCTACTGTTTAATTACATGAGCATATTTGTCCCAAGTACACAAAGGTCATTCATTTGAAAAAAAAAAACTAACAGCCTTTTGTCCAAGCATGCTGAAGACAAAATATCAGTTATCCGAGATTGTTTTGCTACTGGGAAGACGTTGTTTATAGGTTTTAACACCTTTGACCCCTGTAAATCTTGACCTTAGGACAAGGCCATTCATTTGGATCAACTTAATAGACAACTGTTCCAATATGCTTAAGTTCCATGCCAAGGTCTCTGGACCACTCGATTATTCAGAAATCGTTTAACACTTTAGTATAATTGACCATGTTAATTTAGAAGTAGATTAATGTTATTAATAAAATCAAACTTGTTAGGCCTCTGGGTTTCTTAGCTATTGAGTAGTTGGTTACAGATTGTATCAAATATGTTAACATGTGTGCCTAAATGTATGTCAGCGTCACTTGATTAAAACAAACTTGGTAGTCATTAATCCAAGCATGCTAGAGGCTCCATATCAGGACTCTGGGCCTTTTTGTTAGATGTACGAAGCATTAGTCATAATACTGTTTTAACACAATTGACCCCAGTGACCTTGACTATAGAATTGATACGCCAAATTTGTATTAGACTGTTTAGGACGACGGTATACTGGTACTGCACGGAAGTGTTTCCGTTTTACACTCAAACATATAAACAAAATCCATAACAGTCAGTACTGATTAAATAAACAAATAACAACCTCAAGATAACAAAAAGAGGGAAAATCTTATAACGGCGACATCAGTTTAGTAATTCTACGGGTGTATTACTCCAACAATATTTATGACGGGTGTCAGATAATAATTGGGCCTTTTGTGTTATTTGAGTACTAGATAAACACCGACGTAACTCCCCGACATGAAATCAATATGTAATATTTATATACAGTTACCGTATTTAGTAATGTTCTGAAACAACACTACCCTATGGGATAGATATTGAGAGAATTCACAGGAGCTCAGATTGTCTGATTTTATTGTCATGTAATTAAATCACAGTCTAGTCTCCATCAATTGGTTTAAGTATAGTAATTAATTATGAATAGTGATGAAAATACACATACATTGTCTGTCACACTTTCGTTACGGTACGTATATATATGTTTTAATCTAATTCAGGAAAATCAGAAATTTTCGGTACTTAAGCATGTGAAAAGTATAAGAACACGTCGTTCTTTTTATCGAATTTCGTGTAAATTAATTCTAAACTTGTTAAAATGAATTAGATACAGATAAATTATGAAGTATCAATAAACATTTTGCACCTCCCTGTAGTTATTTTGTTCAACTGTTACTCTTTTTCTCGGAAGAAAGTACAATATGAGTGCATCATACCACCTTAAAAGGATAACAAAAACATGCACTAGTCTTGTAAATGAAACTATGATCCATCGGAATTCACAGGATCTAGTTTCGTTTCTGATTTTACATAAATCAAGAAACCGAGAAAGTGTTTCTTATTGATACATTGTAATTTTCAAAATGATACTTATAACAACTTGAAATCGATGCCAAGGGTTCATGCCATTGTTACGTAAACAGGACTATACACAGTATGACAGTCATAAGTACCTATGACCAGTGGAAACATGTCGCCAAAATTCTGATCTTTGCACTACAAACTTGAATTAAATTTTACACATTACCAAAACTAAACTAACTTGTCAGATAAGTTGACAAATCTTTCAGAATGATATAATAGCATGCTTACCTGTCGGTTGCTAATGCATAAGACGAGGGATTTTAGATTTTCATTGCTTCTACTTCAGATTGCTTCTGGCCACAACAAAGTACAGTCAATCTTGAAAACGAGGCTTGGCGTGGCTATGAGCGTGGCTATGAACTACTGATAACGACGTTATTTTCGTAACGGGGATTTTCATGCGGGTATTTCACACTTGTATTTATGGCCTGGCGACACCTGGGTGGGAGTCCTGTTATTTTAAATTATTCTGGAAAACCAGTTCGTGTCATGCATAAATCTTTACGGACGTGCATGTAATAAAGGCATTGGCAGTCTTTGTCGACGCTCGCCTGAAAACAACACAATATCACCATGTCTATATTGGTCCTTCAACTGCATATTTTACACCACACTAACTATGTCGTTTAGTTATTTAATTATGTAAAGTTAATATGTAAAGAGAGTTATTCTGGATTCTGCTACTGTTTAATTACATGAGCATAGTTGTCCCCAAGTACACAACGGTCATTCATTTGAAAAAAACCTAGCAGCCTTTTGTTCAAGCATGCTAAAGACGAAAAATCAGTTATCCGAGACTTTTTGTTAGATGTACGAAGCATTAGTCATAAACCTGTTTTAACACAATTGCCCCCAGTGACCTTGACTATAGAATTGATACGCCAGGTGTGTATTGTTTAGAACGACGGTATACTGGTACTGCACGGAAGTGTTAATTTCCGTTTTACGCTCAAACATATAAACAAAATCCATAACAGTCAGTACTGATTAAATGAACAAATAACAACCTCAAGATAAAAAAAAAGAGGGAAAATCTTATAACGGCGACATCGGTTTAGTATTTCTACGGGTGTATTACTCCAACATTATTTATGACGGGTGTCAGATAATAATTTGGCCTTTTGTGTTATTTGAGTACTAGTTGGGTGACACCTGAAGGATGTCACAGAAAGAATGAAGCGTAGTAAGGGGCGATAACTCTGTTTCAGCAGTTTTCATCAAAAATCGCTAATCTAAATTTCAACCAATGAGAAGACGGTGTTAAAGGTTGGGCCGCGGGGCCGAGTGGTTAAGGCGTCCCAACATTTAATCACTAGCTGTCCATCTCAGGGATGCGAGTTCGAAACCGACGTGGGGCAGTTACCTGGTACTGACCGTAGGTCAGTGGTTTTCCTCCGGGTACTTCAGCTTTCCTCCACCACCAAAACCAACACGTCCTTACAAATATTGTAAATGACCCTGGCTTTTAATAGGACGTTAAACAAAAATAAGTAAAACTGTCTTATTGCCAAAGAAATGAAACCCATAAAGTTGAATTTGCTGTCCCATAATACCCCTATTTCATTGAAATCAGACAATATCTAAATTTGGACCAATCAGAGGCCAGGAAATGGCGACCATTTTGGTAAAATGTGAAAATGAGGTGACCAGAGGGACCGGTGTCCCATGATGTACCTACATATCAAATTTCATCAAAATTGGACAATATCTTATTTTGGACCAATCAGAGGCTGGGAAATAGCAGTCATTCTGTTTAAAAAAAAGTTAAAGTGAGGTTACAAGAGTAACCGGTGTCCCATGATGTACCTATATACTGTACCAAATTTCATTGCAATCAGACAATATCTAAATTTGGACAAATTTCCTCGAAAAAGATAGGATTAACTCTTTCAGATAGGAATATCCAAGATTTTATGGGAATTGGCTCGCCCCAATATTAATCTTGGAGAAAATTGTTAATAAATCACACTTGCACGAGGAAAATCCCATTTTTGTATGAATTCCCCAGTGGAACACAATGATACAAATGAGAGAAGGAAAATTGTTTGTTTGTTTGACATAGCCATTTCTTTAAATTGATATTTCGAGACTTTTCCCATAGTTTAAAGTCAGTATCAGTGTCTTTGTCAGTGGTCCATGTCGAGCAAATTGGGAGATTACCAGGTATCTATTTTTTTTATTCGAAAATTTTGCAACTTCTTCAGTAGTGTTGGGAATCACTAATAAGTTCATGATCAATCATCATCATATCGATAATTGATCGATCATGAATAGAACTTTAGGGAAATATCTACAAAAGCATTAATATGAATTGTACATTATAATTACCCAGGTAATTTTATATCAAGAACAGGTGAGCAAGTTATCTCCCTTTTTCTATCACAGATGAAAATTAGGTAATTAGCAAGTTTTAAATTGTCTTATGTGAATTTGAACAATAATTCATGTAAAGGAAGCTTAACCATGCATAATAAAACATGTTTTTATTTTTAAATATCTTTTTTCAACCTTTTATCAGGTAGCAGTAAACACCAGTTTGCCCAGTTTCTGAAAATTAAGTGGCATTATCTCTTACTCTTATATATATTTGCTTTGTTAGCTTTGTTTATCACCCTTTGAATAGCCAGCTGAGTCAGTTTGAGGCAGGGTCTCCTTGTAGAAGTTAGTGACTACCTCTGAACAACATGCAGGAGACCTGTCTGTCCACATGCCATCCAGGAAATGGTGCAATAATTTATGAAAATGAAGCTTACCAAGCAAAATAAATAATATTTTCTTTTCAAATAAATGATTTAAACTTCTTGTAAGGTAGCAGTGTAGACCAGCTTGTCCGGTTTCTGAAAAATAAGTAGCATCTTTAAGTCTGAGGCTGGGTCTCCTTGTAGTAGTTGGTGACTACCTGACTGAACAACATATAAGAGGCCCATTGCATGCCATCCAGAGCAATAAGGGTAAAATGGTCTTGCCCAAAGACACAACCACGACAGCACATACCGGCCTGATTGTCAGCTTCCCTTTTCTTCTGCAGGATAACTGTTCAAACTTTTCTATACTTCTTCTATATATATAATACTAATAAACTTTGTGTATTTGGTTTAACGTCCTATTAACAGCCAAATTCATTTGAGGACGTGCCAGGTTTAGAGGTGGAGGAAAGCCGGAGTACCAGGAGAAACACTACCGGCCTACGATCAGTACCAGTTAACTTCCCCACGTAGGTTTCGAACTAGCAACCCAGAGGTGGAGGGCTAGTGATAAAGTGTCATGACATATCTTAACCACTCGGCCATCGCGGCCCCTCAATAATAAATAAACTATCTTACAGTAAAAATTGTGGAAAATTTGTTTCTTAATATCTAAATGGCTTGAAATTGAGAGAATAGTTCTACTAAATGAAATGAAAACCATATTTCATACAAAGTTTCAAAAACATTTTAATGAAGTAGAACATAGAGGGTAATTACTTGCGGTCTTAGGCTTGCAATTACAGTAACTGTTTAAAACTTTTTAATTCTTATTTGTCACAGTTGCTATTGTAAAAGATGTGATAATTAAAGAAAATGGTGTTATCCCAATATCAAAATATTTGATATTGAGAGAATAGTTCTACAATATGAAATTAAAATCAGATTTTATGTAAAGTTTCAAAATTCTGAATTTGTTTCTTCAGTAGAATATAGAGGGAAATTAAGTGCGGTCTTTGGCCAACAATTTAAAACACCGCTCCTAATGTAAATATATGCATATGGTGGTGTTGGCCTAAAAAAAGAAACATATAAACTATTTACATGTACACTAGTCCCTGTGTTACAGTATTTTACCTGTGTGGAGATGACATTATGAAGAAGACTATTTTGTAGATGGTTATAAATTAAAATCCTGGTCATTGTTTGAATTTGTCGAATAATTTTCTATAATACCTTTATATAATTAAAGTTTAGATTCAAAAGATTTTACTAATTGCTACCTGTGTGCAGACGAAATTTGGGAGAAAAACTATTTTGTAAAATAGTGATAACAAAATATTGGTAATTCTTTAATTTTGACAGGTAGTTTTCTATAATACCTTTTGTAATAAGTTGAAACAGATTAAAAATTCAAAAGATAAAACAAAAATACAACATGGTCCCACACCCTAAATTAGTTAATTAAATTAATGTGATATAACAATTGACATAATTTTAGTTAAATTTTGTCAGAACAGGTTTCTCGCACATGGTTTTCTTTGGCACATGTACATGTAAGCAAAGAGTTGAAATATGTTGATATGGAATTGATAATAAAGCAACTTATAGATATTTGAAAATTGACTAATTCATGAAATTTCAAAGTCAACTATTTTGTAAAATTGTGATAGCTAAAACCTGGTAGCTCTTTGATTTTGTCAAATAATTTTCCATCTTATACTTTTTTTTGTAATAAGTTAAGAAATTAATTTAATTTTAAAAGATAAAAAAAAAATGCATGACACCCAAAGCAACATAATTTTACTTAATGCAACATAATAATTGACAATATTTTAGCTTAAATTTGTCAGAACAGCTTTCTTGCATATTGTTTTCTTTGGTGCATAAAAGTGAAGGGTTTAAATATATTTGAAAACTTATTTCATATATTTATTAATGCAAAAGATGATATAATTTGACACTGTCCTAAGAACCATCTCAATAAAGGGCAGGTCAGAGACTAATTTAAAGCATTAGAATATAAATATTTCATTAGAAATTTGAAAAAAAACCTATTACTGAAAAAGAATTGTTCAATATACTGCTAGTGTGTACTGAAGTACGTGTACAGTAGTTCCTTGAAAGTTCGTGTCATCGTAAGCTAATATGTATGAGATATGATTCTCGAAACGTCGTTGCTCCTCAACACAAACAAATATCAGCTGATCAAGACATCAAAGCATCAACTAACGACACAGTAATTTCATTAAACAAACAAACAATAAAAAAATTAAATATTACATATTTAAACGTCGCCTGTCTCTAAAACGTTAATGAACACGTAACATTTACACTAGGCCTACTGCCAGTACTGGAAGCCTACGACTCGGTAGGCTACGAGTTTAGATTTGTTATCGAAAATAATTGAACGCTGGTCTGGGTTGACGATGAATACTGATCCTGGAAAGCAACAAATATGGTCATAGTAGAACAACTATAATCTCCAATGTCACTTTTAATATGACATAATATCAAAAAGTCCTGGTCCTGACGGGAAAATGTAATACAACTCACTTATACTGCTTGGAGTTGAACGAGTAAGCGGCGTGAAGTCCCCGGTGTTGTTCCATCCGGAACTCCTCGGAGAATCATTTCAGCGATAATACCCGATGAGTTCAGGATGGCGTTATCTATAGTTGTCCTTTATATATGCGGTCAAGCCGACCAAACCAAGTGTGTTAATAATTTCTATTAAATATAAACTTCATACGTCAATTTTAACGGACTTGTTGATGTTAATGCAGGCTTTAAAACACATCATCAAGATGACTCGCGCAAAACAAATATAAAACCAGTTGATTCGTAATGAATGTAATGCTGATAACTATGTATGCCGATCCGGTCCATCTGTTCTACCGTGCTAAACGGAAAGGAAACACCCGGTCTTGCGTCATCAAAACAGGCAGGAAAATACCCCAGTCGAATGGAAAAATACTGAGAAGGTCGAAAAAATAGGCCATTTTCAAAACAATCTTGTAACCGTTCTGCTAAAGATATCGAAAAACTAAACAGACTGTTTTCTTCAGGAAACATTTATCTCTTTGTATGTGCATTGTATATATCTCTGGATTTTTTTCTGAATTTTGAGGGCGATTTAAACAGAACCTCTTAGTCAAAGTGACGATTTTGGCATGTTTGACCCAAAATATCTCATAAATACGAATTTCCACAGGTATACCAGATACATCCAGACCTAGATCGAGCCGAGTTTTACAATGGTTCAAAAGCCCATCAAAATTGTATGTGCCATTTTTTCCGCTCCCAAATCGCTACAATAGCCGGCAAAAATCGCGAATTAGCTCATACTATCATTACGTTCCGTAAGGAACGATAACGAGTTATCGCCCCTTACTACACTCCATTCTTTACTAGAGGGTGACACCTGAAGGATGTCACAGATGGAATGAAGTGTAGTAAGGGGCGATAACTCTGTGTGAGCACGTTTTGTCAAAATCGCTCAATATCTTATTTTCGACCAATAAAAAGAATGTGTTGTTCGTAAAGGCAACAAAACCCATAAAGTTGAATATGCAGTCCCCTAATACCCCCATATATCAAATCTAATTGAAATTGAACATTATCTACATTTCGACTAATCAGAGGCCGGGAATTGGCGGCCATTTGGTTTAAATGTGAAAGTGAGGCTACGAGAGCGACCGGTGTTCAATGATGTACCTATATACCAAATTTCATCAAAATCAGACGATATCGGAATCTGGACCAATCAAAGGCCAGGAATTGGCGGCCATTTTGTTTAAATGTGAAAGTGAGGTAACATGAGGGACCGGTGTCCCATGATGTACCTACATACCAAATTTCATCAAAATCGGATGATATCTGAATTCGGACCAATCAAAGGCCAAGAATTGGCCGCCATTTTGTTTAAATGTGAAATTGTGGCAAAAAGAAGGACCGGTGTCCCATGGTGTTCCTACATATCAAATTTCATCAAAATCGAACAATATCAAAATTTAAACCAATCAGAGGCCAGGAATTGGCGGCCATTTTGTTTAAATGTGAAAGTGAGGCTTTGAGAGGGGACCGGTGTCCAATGATGAACTTACATACCAAATTTCATCACAATCAAACGATACATTATGTATCTAAATCCGGACCAGTCAGAGGCCAAGAATTGGCGGCCATTTTGTTTAAATGTGAAATTGAGACTGCAAGTATGTATGCAATATACCGCTCGGCTAGAGAGATCTTCTCTATAGCTCAATTGGTTGAGCGTAAGACTTGTAAGCCAGAGGTCCTGGGTTCAATCCCTAGCGGAGACAGTGATTTAAACCTTATTCATCATGCGCTTAGTTATACACTCACAGTATTCTAATCAATAAAATAGTTACATGCGATCCAAGATTTTAAAATGTCATATATATGTCAAATTCCTGTGTCCAAAATTTACAGGTTCACAAAGCGGCCAAAATCAACCAGTATTCAGCCTACCGTATATGGATTATAAAATACCCAATCAGTCATTTTGAGTTTGTTATAAAACATTGAAAAATTATTCAGTAATCATTTCATTATAACTGATAATTAATTCGATATATGAGACCAGATAAGCAAGTTATCTCCCTTAAATATCTTTGCCAGATCACAAATAAGGTAATTAGCAAGTTTTAAATGAAT
Source organism: Pecten maximus (assembly GCF_902652985.1). Taxonomy (NCBI): domain Eukaryota; kingdom Metazoa; phylum Mollusca; class Bivalvia; order Pectinida; family Pectinidae; genus Pecten; species Pecten maximus. Next base: position 15,198 of record NW_022982544.1, read on the forward strand.
TTGACCTAAAATTTATGTAAATGAAGCTTAATCAAGCGTAAAAAATCATGTTTTCTTTAAATAATTTTTTTCAACCTCTTATGAGGCAGCAGTGTACACCAGTTTGGCAGGTTTCTGCAAAAATAAGTGGTATCTCTTAGTTAAGGCCAGGTAGTAGTTGTTTATTTCATTGCTTCGCTTATTTTACATTTCTCGGATATAAAATAAGTAAGAAACGAATAAAATTTGTATTTAAATTCATTAATGAAACCATAAAATTGAATAGATTTGACTGACAATTAAATCAAATAGCCTTTAACATAGAAAACACTATAAAACCTTTCGTGCTTTGATTCCCACCAGGAGTCGAACCTGGGTCTCCTGCAACACAGTAGCATGTGTGAAACCCCTTCACTATAGGAATGTGTATAGCACTACTTCATTTTAGACTGATTTTGTTGAATTGAATTTCTTAATACATTTCGAAATATGTCCCCTCTGCTTTTACAAGGGCTTGGGACCTTCTAGCATTCTATAACTTTCCCATCACCAAAACAAACAAAAAGAGTGTTGCTTCACTAGTTCTTCTTCCCGACACCTGGGCTGTCTGGGTGTAAAACCAGTTCCAGTAAAACTGTCTGTGTGTCGCGCTGTCTCTCGCCTGTCCACATTTTCTGCACAGTATCAGCCTCTGTCTAAAATACCGTCAAACCACCCTGCCCGTTTCCATTTCTGAGGGAGCCGTTTGAAAAATGGCATTCAGATCGAGGAACTCGGCGATGTTTTCACAGATTATTGTGTTTTGGATGCAACAAATTGTATCGAGTGACACAATAGGTTAAAGATGAATGTTTCCTGATGACGGTAGCTATATATAGTATATAGTATGCACAGTGTCAGTTTGAATAAATGCGTTTTTTTAGTCGATTGAAGTGAGATGGGGTGCCGTTTCGCTTGTGGCGGAGTTACCAACCTTGAGCAGATTACACATACCACTGTCAAAAAAAAAAAAAAATGAAAATTGGGGGAAAAAATAAAAAAATTTTCCTTTT